>NW_021634164.1:0-30606 GCF_004799145.2 Neltuma alba | reverse complement strand
AAATTGACCTCGGACCAACGATCATTCCAACTAATCCTAACCAAGGAAGTAAAATTTATTCTGAGGGTAACACAGACGAATTATAATAATATACTCGTCGGTCCTTAAGATAAGACCCGTTTAACTAATTTGATTAGATTAAAAAAGTTAGGTAAGTTAGTTAATTATAAAAAATGTGACACATTTTTCCTAAAACACCATAATCATTTTTCTTAATATTTCTCTTTTTTTTTACTTGATTATGGTTGAGGGAGTATCTATATGGATAATTTAGAAAAAAATTGATAATATGAGAAATGAATCTTACATTTAGGATCAAAACCAACTCAAAATTGGATCCTATATTAAAAACTGGAGGAGTACTTGTTTACGTTTGTTAAAAAACATTCTATTGTATCTTGGATTCTTAATATAAGTGTTAGTTACAGATTCAATTTGATCATAAATATAAGATCATAATTTACTTGGTTTTTAATATTTATCCATTTTTCTTTCAAGTAATCTCTATGTTGATTAATGATTATACATGTTAAGAATTTTCCACAAGGGAGTAGTTTCATTACATATGATTAATAAAATATTTTAGAAAAAATAATGTCTTTTATTACTAATTCAACTAATTTTCTTAATAATACCCAAATCAATTATTTAATTCTTATATTAAGCACAGGAGATCAGTGCTAAAACGATAGGAATTGTGCTGTATATATTTACTCAAAAGAAAACACAAAAAAAAAAGAGCATTGAAAAAAACACAAGATCGGTTCTCTTTCTTTGTTTTTTTTTTTTTTTGGTTCTGTTTTATTTTACCCAGTGTGTGGAAGCACATTCAAAGGCCGTTTCACTTCAATCAAAATGCCTGTTTTAGATGATTTTTTTTTTTCTCGAAAGTGTGTTTCTGATTGTCAATATTCTCTATTTTATTGACGCAGATGGGTTTCCTGGAAGTTTCTGATTTTAGACCTTGCTTATGATAATAATTAAAGCAAAAGAAAGTCATATGCAGCTAGTGACTTCCTGTGCGTGCTCGCCATTCCATTCTATCCATTTTTTAAAGGATGACCAAAATCTCCATAAATTTTGACAGGTTATATTAACTCTTCTGCCATATTGCACAGAACATAATTGAATTTTTAATAGTATGCAAATAATGCCTTTGATTTCAAATTGTTAATAATAAAACTTTTTAAATTTCACAATTTTATAAAATTATTTCCTCCGGTTCTAAATATAAGATCAATTTTATAATACAAATTAAATTATACTACAAAATATGTTTTATACTAATGATCAGAGGAGTATATTCTATCCTATTATTTCTTCAACAAAAATAAGGTACATCCTTCTAATATAAAGTAGAGTACCATTACCATGTAAACTCGATATATCTCAGTTCCGATGAATATGAAGCCTTCCGACAAGCATAGCCTTGCTGCATCTGTCATGTGGTCTTAGAACTTTCACAGAACTAGCAAAGTTTGCTGAGGAAAATGTTTAAAACTATTTTGTTTGGTCCTGCTAGAGAGATCACTTTGAATCACATTTCATAGATGAGAATCCAAAAATGGGCATCCTCTGGCAAGAAAAATCAATCTATTCACGATATTGTATGGTAAAAAAATGATGTGACTTGTCAGGCCAAAAATAACGATGTGAATGAAAATTTAATACCATCTAGACAAACCCCGCCCCCCCCCCAAAAAAAAAAAAAATCAACATCGTTGGTTGGCAAAACTTATAAACAGAGCAGCATAGTAGCATTGCGAATAAAGTCCAAGAACCCATTGGTATGAGCCACTTATTTTTCTGTTGAAATAAAAGAAAAGGTCGATGCTTGATAATGACATTCATTAAATACTGATGTCCCCACCATTTGCTGTTACTAAAGATGCGGAACGCGTTAGGCATGAATGCATGTGTAAGGATTTTCTCTATATAATCATATGCCAATCCCAATCCTCAAAGTCTTGTTGATTCTGTCTTGTACTGTTTGAACGAAGAACTCCCAAAACTGATAGGAATGGCTATGATATCTTGTTCTTACGCTCAAGGATGGACCTATGATGTTTTCCTGAGTTTCAGGGGCACGGACACCAGAAGAAGTTTCACCGGCTTTCTTTATCATGCTCTGCGTCAGAAGGGGATTAACGCATTCATAGATGATGAGGAGCTTAAGAGAGGGAAAGAAATTTCTCCATCTCTTCTGAAAGCAATTGAAGAGTCAAGGATTTCTATTATTGTATTCTCTGAAAACTATGCATCTTCCACATGGTGTCTGGAGGAGCTTGTTAAGATCCTTGATTGCATGAAGGTCAAGGGGCAATTGGTTTTGCCAGTTTTTCACCACGTAGATCCCTCAGTGGTACGCCATCAAAAGGGAAGTTTTGGCATAGCCATGGCCAAGCATGGAGATAGGTTCAAGAATAATACGAAGAGGTGCAGGTGCAGAAGTGGAAGTTGGCTTTGTCTGAAGCAGCTAACTTGTCTGGTTGGAGCTTAGAAAACGGGTAAGCCATTGATTCTTCTCCTGCAAAATAATTGGAAAAAAGCTTGCAGAGTTTTTTAGGTTTTTGTTAAAAGTTCTTAAATAAAACATAACAAATGATGAATCAAATCCTTGGTTCATTTTCTAAGTGGTTATCAAGGCTCTTGTACATATCCGAGTGAATTGTGCGGACTTTACTTTTTTTTTTTTTTTGGGATCTTCCTTTGTCCTTAAATATATCTTGCTTCATTAACATACAGGATATTGCCATTAAAATACAGAAAAGGATTGAGCATAAATAGATTGCTGGTTTGTGCAAAAATGTGTTTACAAAACTTAAAGTGAGTTGCACTGTTCATAACTCATGAAAGTACGATTCTTATTTATTTATATTATATATGGACATATACATTTTATGACAGAAAGAAGTGATTCTCCACCTACTTGTTTTGTGATTGGCTACTCTTTCTTGTAACTGGCCAGGTATGAATTTGAGATTATTCAAAGGATTGTTGAAGAGGTCTCTGGTAAATTAAATCACACCCTTATGCACATTGCCGAATATCCAGTTGGACTAGAAACTTGTTTATCAGAAGTGAAATCACTTTTGCATATGGAGCCAGGTGAACAAATTCGAATGATAGGAATCTATGGATTTGGAGGTATAGGAAAAACAACAATTGCTAGAGCTCTATTTAACTTGATTGCCAATGAATTTGATGCTGCATGTTTCCTTGCTGATATTAGAGAAAGTTCAAATCAACCAAAAGGCTTAGCACAGCTCCAAGAAGCACTTCTTTTTGATTTGGTTGGAGACAAGAACATTAAGCTAGGAAATATTTACAAAGGAATCCCCATTTTGAAGAAAAGATTGTGTTGCAAAAAAGTTCTTTTGATTCTTGATGATGTTGACAAATTAGAGCAGCTACAAGCTTTAGCAGGAGGACATGATTGGTTTGGTTCTGGTAGTGTAATTGTGATCACAACAAGAGATAAACACTTACTAGCTACTCATCAAGTTGAAAAAACATACGAGGTAAAGAAGCTACATCATGATGAAGCATTTGAACTGTTCACTTGGAATGCCTTCAAAGAAAATCCCCGGATTCAGGTTATTTTGAGATTTCACACCGTGTGGCGCTATATGCCGAAGGGCTTCCATTGGCTTTGAAAGTAATGGGTTCAAATTTGTATGGTAAAACAGTGGATGAGTGGCAAGATGCATTGGACAAATATGAAAAGATTCCCAACAAAGAGGTTCAGAATGTACTCAGAGTAACCTATGATAATTTGGAGGAGAATGAGAGAGAAATTTTCCTAGACATTGCATGCTTCTTCAAAGGGGAGACAGTAGATAGAATATGTTGAAAAGACGCTAAAAGCTTGTGGTTTCTATCCAAAAATTGGTATCGGTGTCCTAATTGATAGATCTCTTGTAACTATTGATCGGTATAACAAATTAAGAATGCATGATCTAATACAAGACATGGGAAGGGAAGTTGTAAGAGAAGATTCTCCATTAGAGCCTGGAAATCGAAGTAGAATTTGGCACCCTGAAGATGTTTATGAAGTACTTACTCAAAATACTGTAAGAGCCATGCTTTTGACATTCTTAATGTTTTGTTTAATAAAGAACTTGGTCGGTTTATTCCTCTTTTTTTTTTTTTTTTAATTCCTAACTATGTCATTTCCTTGTGCTGCGTCATAAAGGGATCAAGGAAAATTCAAGGCATGATGGTGGACCTCCCAGATCATTATATGGTACACTTGACAGCAAGCACCTTTAAAAGGATGAGAAATATGAAAATTTTTATAGTTAAGAACGCACACATTTTTGGGAGCCCTCAACATCTTCCAAACAATTTAAGATTGCTTGATTGGATGGAATACCCCTCCTCATCATTACCATCTAATTTTCGTCCAAAGAAACTTGTTGGACTCAACTTATCTCGTAGTTGTTTTGCCATGCAGGAGCCATTCAGGGTATATATCATTGTTGCTGATGCTTTTTTAATTCCTTTTTCATCTGCTTCTTCAAAACATGCATCTGATAGTGATTCAATTTTTGACTTGCAGTATTTTGATTCTTTGACATCTATGGATTTGAGCCACTGCGATCACTTAACAAAACTTCCTGACATTTCTGGAGTTCCAAATTTGACAGAATTAAATCTTGATTATTGTGCAAATTTAGAAGAGGTTGATGATTCTGTTGGATTTCTTGATAAACTTGTCGAGTTGAGGGCTTCTGGATGCACCAAACTAAGGGCATTTCCACGTGCCATTAGGTTGCCATCACTCAAAAGTCTGATCCTTATATGGTGTTCAAGCATTCAAAGATTCCCAGATATCTTAGGAAAAATGGACAATCTCGTATCCATTTCTATTGAAAGTAGTGGCATAGAAGAATTACCAGCTTCCATTGGAAACCTTATTGGACTTCAGGAACTATGCATGACATCTTGCTTAGGTCTCAAGGAACTACCAGAAAGCCTTGACATGCTACAAAATCTAAGAAACCTTAACATAGAGGGTTGTCCACAACTTCGAAATTTTTTGAAGAAATTGAAAGACATGGGACAGCATACCCCTACCTTCCATAATGTTGATTCATTGAATCTAGAAAATTGTGGCCTATTGGATGAAGATCTTCCCATAATTTTACACTCTTTTCCAAAGTTGACTTCACTAGACCTTTCAGGGAACAAATTTGAAATGCTTTCATCCTGCATACAGGAGTTTCTTTACTTGCAATTACTTCACTTAAACAGTTGCAAGTTTCTCCAAGAAATTCCAACCTTACCTCCCAATTTACGATTCATTGATGCAAGTAATTGCACATCATTGAATAGAGAGTCGTCAAGTTCATTATTGAGTCAGGTTTGTATCTGTGAAGTCAGATCTTCTCTTTTAATCTTTTGTGCCTCACATTTTCTTACCTTTTTTCTTATTTCACAGGATACCTTTCAGGAAAGGGAGTTACATGTTATTGTGCCTGGAGCAAGCATTCCGACATGGTTTGATCTCTGCAGCAAAGAAGAATATATGACATTTTGGGTTCGTGAGAAATTTCCAGTGATTGCCCTATGTTATGTTTTTGCAGTAGAGGGTGAAATGAAGAAGGAGGGTTTCAGTTGCGAAGTTCGCTTTTTCATTAATGGTGAAGAATTGTTTGAATTGGAAATACCAACAAGCTTCGCAAAAATGGTGACAGATCATGTTTGGCTATTTGATTTGCGAACGCTGCCTCCCTTCCAGGGGAAAGCGTTTGATTCTTATTTGGATGATAACTGGAATCAGGTGGAGATTTCTTGTGAAAAAATGTCTGAAGTTCCAAGTGTAACTGTGAGTTGGTGTGGGATACATGTAATCCAACAAGAAGAAAATGCGATCAGATTCACAGACCCCTATTTGGATTCTGATTCTGTCACAGAATCTGATAACAAAGAGACTGAACTGAAGAAGCTCACTAGTAATAACAAGTCAGTGGAAGATTTTCAAGTCTTCAAAGATAATTGTCACAATGTGAATGATAACTGGGAAGCCTGTGAGGCAGAGGATAGCCAAATGCTTGAATGCAAGGGAAATGAGATAAACAAAACTCAGGATGATGAGGAAATGGAAGCATTTTATGCTTCTTTAGATGCTGAGATCTTTGTTCCATTACCTTCAAAAGATATCACATCTATTTCTGAATTGAAAACTGATATCAAACCAAGTGAAGGAATCCAAAAAGCATGGAAGACATTTCAAGAATTTCTCACCAAAGATTTTTCTGAAATGTTGGAGCCTAAAAATTATAGTACCATGAAAGCTACATTGGATTGCCTCTCTGGATTATCTGCAGATGATGGAGTGTCAATAGAAATGAGATCAGTGATAATAGAAGTTTCAAGAGAATTTACTCATTGGAGTTGCGATTATAGCAATGCAAGCAAGAAAATGAAGATTACCGAAGCCAGCGTGTTGAAAATGCATGAAACAACTGAAAGTCTTGAAGCTAACAAGAGCCATTTCAAGGAGGTGATGACCATGAAAAATGAGCTGCACAGCCAATTGGCCTATTTGGAGGAGAGAAAGAAAGAGCTGGAGGATCAAATCAACGCCATTAAATCTGATATCAGGGCTTTCGAATCAGCTGAGAAAATGGTTACTAAGAGAAAGAGAGAAATTTTTGAGGAAGGAAAGCTTCTCCTAGCTCAAAGAGATGAGTTGAGAGAACAATTGCCACGCTTGAGAGATGACTGGGCACTGGCCAAGGAGATCCACGCAAATATCAGTACCGAATGGTCAAAACTTGGAGAGAAAATAAACAACAAAAGCGTATATAGGTGTTTTTGAGTGAAATATGGTCTGTTATGTAAGAGGAAGTACTAGGAATAGAAATAAATTATTGAACACATGATGTCAAGTTCACTCCAACTTTGAAGAGTAAATGTAGAATATGTTTGTTCAATGAAAGATATGTGTCACATATTAGGACTTCTTTGCTGATTGTAATGATCGAAATCAAAAGATCCATTCAAGACAAGTAGCTTGTTTGGCTCTCTCATCGTCTATGCTTGAAGAATTTAGTTATATCCTCATAACATTCCACAGCAACTAATATAGTATCTAATATTATTGTTAATTAAAATTTAAGTATTTTTTAATCCGAACAGATAGTTCCCCAACTACAATTGATTTTATCTATACTATTCAAAACCCTCAACCTTATTTAAAAATAGATTAATATAATCTTTGGTCTCTCAAGTTTGTCCTAACGTTGATTTGAATCCTTTAAGTTTTAAATCATAGGTTTTGATACCTCAAAGGGTAAAATAGTTCATATTTTTACATGTATATTAAAATATTAGTTAAAATAGGTTTAAAATAATAAATATGGAGAAATTGAAATTTTTTTCCTTCAAAACACCCTTATTTATGGGGTAAAGAATATAAGAAAGAGAATAAGAAAATTATTAAAATAAGAGAATTATGAAACAGAAAGAATGTGTTATAGAGAGAGATAATAGTTTGAAAAATAAGATAATAAATATATTGAGTATTAAAATAAGTAATTAATGAGAAAGAAATAGAAAATTTGCCTCAAATTTTAAAGCAACTTGAAAATGTTACTTATATTTAGAGATAAGGGAGAGGTGATAGTTGTTGTTTATAAAAAGAGACAAAGGAAGTATTAAATTATAGGGACCAATATTTTAAATAAAAAGAAACTTAGGAGACTAAACCCAAAATGAGGATAAACTTAACCAAAAATTATAGGAAAAAAGACACAAAAATGACAGTTAAACTTGAAAATCCCAAAATAGTCACTTGTAGGTATAAATGACCAATTTGAGATTTGCAAATTTGTTGAAATAATCATATTATCCTTTATTTTTTTATTGTTTTTAAAAAAACCAAATACCCTCATTGGCTGGTTGGTCACTAAAGTTTCGGTGCCGGCGGAGGCCGCTGGAGCTCAGGTGGTTGTCCTTACCGAAGCTTTGGTGGCCGGCAACTATTTTTTTTACGATTTCAGTAGTACGATTAAGAAGTTTTGTAACACTATTAACAAGTCTAGTATAGCAGTTAACAATAGGTTTTCCAGAAAATTCAAAAAGTAGCATTTTTACAATTTTAGTAATGCCGTTAATAAGCTCTGTAACTCTATTAACAAGTTCAATATAATATTTAACAACAGATTTTAAAAAAAATTCAAAAGTGGCATTTTTATAACTTCAATAACGAGGTTAACAAATCATGTAACGATATTAACAATTCTCATAACCATAATGACTATCTAATAAGTGGAAAAATTTTTGTTGTACAACCTTTACATGGAGCTAATATTAAAAACATTAACTTTTATGAGAGTTGTTAATATCGTTACATGACTTGTTAATCGTGTTACTAAAGTTATAAAAATATCACTTTTTGAATTTTTTAGAAAACCTATTATTAAATGTTATACCGAACTTGTTAATAATGTTATGGAACTTGTTAATGACATTATTGAAATTATAAAAATGCTACTTTTTGAATTTTCTGAAAAGCCTGTTAGTAACTACTATAGTGAACTTGGTAATAGCATTACAAAACTTGTTAATCATGTTATTAAAATTGTAAAAATTTTCAAAAAAATAGTTATCACCTATTTGAACTCCGGTGACTGATTGTCAATCGACCACTGGAGCTCAAGTGACGGTGGGCACCTGAGCTCCTGCAACCAGTTAGCCAACGAGGGCATTTAGTTTTTTAAGAACAATAAAAAAAAGATAATATGGTCATTTCAATAAATTTACAAATCTCACATAAGTTATTTATGCCTAAATTAAGATTTTGCTTATTCAAGTGACTATTTTGAGATTTCCGAGTTTAAGTATCATTTTGTGTCATTTTCTCAAAATTATAGTAACTCTTAAAAAATACTGAGTTTTTACAATTGTCAGTTAATTTATTTATTATTTTATAAAAATGAAGATGTATAGTCATTTTAATATCAATGCTAAATTTATGAAAAAATAGCTGATAAATCTTAGGATAAGAATGTCTCCACTAACTTCTCTCTCCACTTCCTCTTCACTTAATTTCTCTATCATTGGATTAACTTCCAATAGCTGAGATTTAAAATTGAGTAAAAATATTATTATAATATTAAATATAATAAAAATTTATTATATTAAACAACTTATATCAAATTTTAACACTTAACAGTATAAATTTATTTATATATTTTTATTATTTAATATTTAATATTTTAATAATATCTTTATAAAATAAATTTTAGCCATTAAAGTTTAATCTAATGATGAAAACATTAAATAGAGAGGAAGTGGAGAGTGGTAAAGAATGTCTCCATTACACGTTGTCTCCTGTTTCTTTCCATTTAAATAAAACGGCACCATTTTTTATCCTTTCAACAATCTAAGAATTTTATTCTTGCAGTGACCCCATTTTGCTGCAAAAAATCTGATTTCTACTTTGATGTTTGAAGCCATCAAATAACACACCTAAACTTGGGAAACTGATCTTGTTAGATGAGGATTAAGCAGAGAAGGGATGTGACAACAGAAGAGTGAAAACAAGGGAAGGTCAGAAGGACGGATTTGAAATTGTTTTGGGAATAAAACCCAACTTCGTTGTTGGGGTTCATGGGTTGGGAGCAAGTGCGTATCATATCTCATAAGTGGAATCTCACCCCTCCAAATGACAATGAGATCTGGGCAACGATGAGGAGGACCACGGGGGCGACTGCGATAAATTGTTTTTCCTTAATATATAACACCAGATCAGTTCTGTAGGAAAACGGTGTCACTGCATTTGCATGCATAAAAAATGTGGGACTGCTGAAAAGTTGCAAAATGGCATCGTTTTACTTACATAGAGACAAAGTGGAGACAACATGCAATGGAGACACTCCGCTCGAGTAGAGAGAAGGGTTAGTAGAGATATTATTCTCTCATAAATTACTACTACTTTCAGTCTTATTTATAAGAGTTAGTTAACTGATTTGAGAAGATTAAGAAAAGAACTTGAGTTAGTTATTTATAATAAATATGTGTTGTCTTTCCTAAAATATCCTTACTAATCAAATGTACTGACTAGAACTATTATTGTTAGAAGGATTATCTTAAAAAAAATACATAAATATGAGAGACAAAGTGAATTTGAATCTTATATTTAAAATCAAAATAAAAATTAAATAAGATCTTATATTAAGAACCAGATGTAGTATTTATAGAAGTAATCTATTTATTTTGGTCAACAAGGATGATAAAAGACCATATGTATAAAAAGGGATGAACGATGCCTGGGCTTAAGCCCAAAAGCCCACAGCCTGGCTTGCTGGATAACAGACCCGCGGTTTTTTTCCGGCCCTTACCTCTGTCTGCCATTCTCGTTTCTCAAAATCTGACGACATTGAGGGGTCTCCGTCGCGGCCGGTCGAGGTGTTTGGAGACGGTATTAGCACTGCTGGATACCGCAGCAGAACGTAGGCAAAAGATTCTCTCGTATTCTAAAGTAGGCACATAATTTTCATTTTCCTTTCGATCTTCGATTAATTTATATTTCCCTTCTTTGATTGCTCCCTTGCTAAAATGATATTGTAGGGAGTTTAAATTTGGTGCCTTCAATTGATTATAAATTTAGTTTATGATGGGGAAGATATAGTGGCTTCATATGAGTATAGCAAAATTTGGAGCGAATGCCTCTGGAATGTAATCCGTTGGTGAATTTTCATTCAGAATTATCGAGCACGAAAGTTTTGAATATTTAAAGTGCTGTTTGCCACAACTTAACTTACTAAACTGAAGTGATTCTACACGGTTGTAGTGATTTAGGAGTGGAGAGGACCAAACTGTACGAACATTTGAAATTTCTTATCTTGCTTTAAAATGTTCCTCACAATTTCTGTTGACATATTATCAAATTCTAACTTTAACTAGATGGATTGTTGAGAAAAAAAGAAGTTTGGTTTGGTTAATCCGTTGATCTCTCTCTCTCTCTCTCTTTTTTTAATAATTGGACTAAAAAGTTTGACTTTCAGGTTACTTGACCTTATCTTCCTTTTGTCACTTATTGAAGTTATATAAGATTGGTGGGAAATTGCAACTCAATAACATCATATTAGAAGTTATATATTTTTCTTTTCCTGATGGCTCTCTTGCATGAGGGAATGCATGTTGATACGATAGTTTCTTGCAAGTTTCTAAGCTTGTGTATGTAGATTGCTAGGAAATAAGATAGTGATTAATGGCCTTCAAACTAAGATGTCATCGAGGAATCATTTTTCACTGTTGTCCGCATAACAATTGAATGGTAAAGTATCCAATTTTCTGGCTAGGTCCTGCTTCTTAATTGTATTCTGTAATTTTATGGGAAAAAGTGAAGAATAATTCTGTTATATTTTTCTTGGCTGTTGGATTTTACATCTAACTTACGGTTCTCATTACTTATACTATAATTTCATGCATTTACTATGACTGTACCCTTTTTTTTTTTTTTCCCTCCCTCACAAATGTTATTTAGAAAAGTTATTATCTTTGATGGTAGGTTATACTTCTCTGTTTTTTAACTTGCTGTAGAAGGTGAAAATACACTGAACTGATGGCAGTTGTATGTCTTAATAATTTAATTCGTAGATTCTTTATTCATTTTAAAATTTGAAAGTACGTTTCATCTGTTAAGGCATCTGATATAAAAGCTCTGTTGGCTTGGCTGTAGCTTAAATATGAGGGTGTCAAATTTGTCTTACATGAAAAGTATAAATGTCACTGTTATGTACGATTAGATATTTATTTTTTCTCCCCTTAAAAATCCGGTTGCTTTGCTAAATATATGTATTATTGTTCAACAGGACATAATGACACAGCAGAATACAAGTGTTGACATAGAGTATGAATATGAAGAATTTAACAGTTCCAAGCGATCAAAACTGACTTCTAAAGTATGGGAAGATATGCTCAAAATTCAAACAAGCGATGGTAGTAAAGTTCAATGCAAACACTGTGGCAGGTTGTTGCAAGATAACTGCGGAACTTCTCATTTAAAGCGTCACATAGTCAGATGTGTCAAGCGTCCAAAAACAGGGGATGGTGTTGAGCAAGAGCTAATGACTTTACCACGTGTTCAGGACGTAGGTATTGACAAAGGTAAGCATACATTCTCTATGAATGTGAAATATTAGCCCCCAAGTTCATTTTATCTCCAAACATATTCACTAATTTTTAAAACTTTTTTTTATTTAGTTTGATTATAATATTCTTTAATGAGAGGAACAATACACAGCAGTGCATCAGTTATAGGCTGCGTTGGTTATGTACATCTAACGGATCCCCCATACAAGTATCGGTTATAGTCTCGTCTGCTTTGAGTCACTAATATATCACATAACAGTATAGAAACCATGAAGATTAAAGTATTCATAATAGAGCATCAGAAGTACATCATCTACTGCTGCTACTTGAGAGGATGCTAAAGTTGATATCTACTTAAGGAACTACGCATGCTTGAATATCTGTGTGTTTTTACTTTAATGAAGATGTGTTTTTAATGATTCCAAGCTCGGTTGATATAAAAAAGAAATGAGATAAAGATCAAATTGGTAAGCACCTACCATTTCACTCTTTCAAAAGATTCTAGAAGTTTGGTTTGTATTGATAATAATAAAATGATTCATTCCAAAGTGAATTTCAATTTGTCATAATGTGATGTTGATTTATATCTCATGATTACTATTGTCAATTGGAATGCTGGCTGACAGTTGGGTTGAGAAAAGTAGTTAACTTGTCTGTTCATTAATGCTGATATAGGAGGCAATAAAAATGAAAACGGCTGGTCGTTGGGTTGTTTGTAATACTGGAGAGGGGAAGAATGAGGGGGTTGGAGGAAAATAAGCCGACTTTTAGAGTGAGAAAAAGGCTTTCTTGCTTCTGGCTTTTGTGATGCCAATGGTGAAAGGAAAGACAAGAAATAGTTGGCAGCTCATGATTCACCTTCTGAATGACGAAGTTATCGTTCTGGGAGGTCAAACTGTGAGACAGTATTGGTAGAACTTATTTATTTGGTGGAAGGCTGGTGTTTGGTGGTCAATCGCAGAGGGACTGGAAGAAACAAATGAGAAATACCGCACAACTCGTAATGTAGCCCAAATACCTGAACGGCTTACTTGTTTCAAAGAAAAGACAATGCATAGTTTTAATGTTTTCCCACAGACAAATAGGAAGATACTAACATCCAAATCGAATCGAGGAGAGAATTCCCCTTCATATATATGTTGGCTGTGAGAAACTCTATTTTGTCTTTACTTTATAATTGCAACTTTCTGATTGATGTGTTCTGGTAGTACCATTTGTCAACCGGCAATTCCACTGAATTAACGTTTTCCATCTCTGCTAACTTGTAGAATTTGGACCAAACACAGTATATATGGCTCACCCGTTAAAGGCTGAACCTGCATCCCTTGTCACTTCTTTGCCTGAGACACCAAATAGTCAAGGATCGATCATTACTGATTCTGCTACTGGGAGGGAACAACATCCAAAAACCAAATCCATTTTGGGATTGGCTAACACTGACTCTCCCAAAAGCCAGATCGATCTAACATTGGATGATGCAGAAATGAGAGCATTTTATGCTTCCTTGGATGCTGAGACCTCAGTTGTGTCACCTCCCCAAGATAATAGGGGCAGCAGTGAATTGCCAAGAACCCCTCCATGCGAAGAGACTGAGAAAGCTTTGAAAACATTGCAAGACTTCCTCTCCAAAGACTTTTCCGTTGTATTGCATTCTGAGCAGCGCAATTCGATGAAGTCCACCTTAGAGTACCTTTCCAACCTCACAGTATATGATGGGATCTCTCTGGAAGTGCGCTTATTAATATCAGAAGTTTCGAAAAGATTTACTCAGTGGAGTTCTGAATATAATAATGCTGGTCGGCAAATTGAGTGTGCTAGCACGAACCTGTTGAAAGCAGATAAAGTAGAAGAAAGTCTTGAAGCTAACAAGAACCAGTTTAAAGAACTAGCATCATTAGAAAACGAGTTAAGCAGCCAGTTAGCCGGTTTGGAGGAAAGAAAGAAAGAATTGGAAGAGCAGCTGAGTGGCATTAAAGCAAACATCTGTGTTTTTCAGTCAGCTAAGACCACGGCAACGAAGAGAAAGAGGGAAACATTCGAGGAAGGAAAGACCCTTAAAGCACAAAGAGATGAGTTGAAAGAACAAGCCCCACACTTAAGAGATGAGTGGGAATTGGCTAAGAAAACCCAAGCAAATATAAAAGCTGAATGGTCAAAGCTAGCAGAAAAATTTAATGAAAGGCTAGATGGTGTAAACTGTCAGTACTTTGATAGTAACAGGCGCATTGAGCCTTGTGAAAATTGATTGATTTTACAAACTGATTTGTAACATAGCAAATATTGGTTGCTGCATAATGTAATTTAGGAAGTGAAGCCAAAAGAACGGCAGGCTTGAGTATATATTGCTGTTCAATAATTCTTTGTTCAGCCAGAGCTAAAGGTCCATTTGGAAGGATAGCACTTTTCAGATTAAATATGCATGCTTTCGGGAGAATGTTGAGGCAACATTCGTTACGTGTAATAAAAGTACACTATGTTTAAATGGGAAGAAAACTAGGATAAGAATAAGAAAAAATGGAAGCGGGAGAAAATAGAGGTGAGAGAAAATTGGAGGGATGATATTTATTTTCTATCCTCGTGTCTGGATAGAAAGGAGAAAATAAAAAAGAAAAGAAAGTGTTTAACATTTACAATGACAATACTCTTGTTTGATTTATCATGCCATGAAAATAAATTCCAATAAAAAATTAAAACCATCGAATTAAAATGAAATTATTTTTATATTTGATTTTAAAATCAAAATATTAAGTAAAATATAGTTGTGCACAAACTAAACTAATAATAAAGAGAAAGTTAAAATAAAGATAAATGTCATAATGACAATAATATCTTTTGAAGTGGGGCAAGCAGAAGGTTTGCATCCATCCATAGGAATAAGATGTCCCCGCAAAGTCAAAGAGAGTTCACATCAGTTGGACAAACTATACTTTTACAATTTTTTTAATAGAACGCAAAACAAGAAATGATATTATCCAAGGAAATTAAACCAACAGGAGAAAATAAAGCTCCCCATAGATTTCAGAGTACGCATTTGTGCCAATTCTTGGAGATTAGATTGTAGCTGGAGCATAGAGTCATCTCTATTAAGCAGAAAGAAAAGGGAGGGGGGAGGAAAGAATCAAAAGTAGGGAAAAAGATTCATTTCATCATCAAAAAACAGAAGGAAAAAAAATTCATATTCTATAAGAATTCAAGATTATTTTAAATTGAAAATATACCTTTTTCATTTAAATATATTGAATGCAATTAACGCGTCTTGAAACACTAACCTTTCTAACGGAGCCCATGCGGCTGCTCTAATGGGAACTGTATTCCAACAAAACAATTAGACTATCTATGCCCAGTGGGCTAAGAATACATCAGCTAATCATAAGCATGAAATTAATAGAGAAAATAGCAAAAGTCTTCACTAATCATAAATAATTTTTTTCACTCATTCTCAGAATTTAGACCATCGATCATTTGCACAAGGAAAGGAGCTCAGTTTCCAACTCAAAAGTAAAATGGTATATAAGTCTTGTTGAACTTGTCTTAACAAAAGATCCACAAGTACCAAAATTACAAATAAGGGAAGTCATACCGCGAAAAAAGAAGAATCGAAGGTCTAAAATTCTCCTTACTAAAGGAAAAATACATAAAGCATTCGAACAAATGGCTGCTTCTTTCAATAAATTTCAGCATTAGTCGTTAACTTAACTAGTGCCTGTGCCTGTAGCCTCATGTGATGTGGAACCCCAAAAGATGTTCTCTTGGTATTTTCTTTCCTATACAAGAAGTGGTATTTTAGCTGCTAATCAATCTTCGTTTATTTCAATTTTTTAAGCTCAGTGCATACTTCCTTTCAATGGAGAGGACTACTCTTTTCAAGTATTGTGAGATCTTTTTTAGCAATAGAAATAGATTTATCTTGAATAGAATTATCATTGTCTCTTATGAGCTCAACTAATCTCTTAATTCCTTTCATCATTGTTTCATAGCTTTGCACAATAATATCAATCATAGCCGCCTTAAACATTTGTCCATTAGAAGATGGATGTAGTTCCTGTTGATTGTTCTAAGGTTCACATATTGCATTGCACTTCGTATTTGCAGTTAAGTTTAAGGCATAGTTTACTTCATCCATTATACTATTAAAAAACTCATTTAAGTCAATACCCTTACATTCTCATCATTCATTCTTGATAGTCTCGTTATGATTTTTTGTTGCTCTATTTGTCCTAATTTTTTTTTCCTTTTCTAACAGAAGAACACAAAGAGCGTGTTTGGCTATCTCAGAAAAAAAATTAAGTGCGCGGAGAAAAATGAGATCCTGACCCTGATATAAGACGAGAAAGAGAAGGTAGCTAGGAGAAGAGACAAATATTAGTGGTACATTTTCATTCAGATGAATATAGGAAAGGCAATTGTAGCATGGATGAGAGATGGTAGAGGCAACTTTTGAAGTATGAAGGGAAAGAAGAAAAGCAAAATGGTAGTCAAAGAAAGGAAAGAAAAGAAGGCAGTGAAGAAAATAGAAACAGAGTTTTTAAAGTCCTCTGATACCATGGGACCAAAATAAAAGGAAACAGGATAAAGCTTCAAAGTTTAAAATTTAAGGTCAGGATAGATGGTTAAAAAAACTAAAATTGTACCAAACTACAAGAACTTACAAATGTTCTAAAGAAATTAAAGAGGGATTACATTCCTGTTCAAATAATTTCAAGCAAATTCAAATAAAGATTATAAAATATAATTGTCGAAGGCAAACTGCATGATTTTATGTGAAAAAAATAGGGATCAAAGAAAAGATATATATATATATATATATTTAATAGAAGTTAGAGACAAACATCTTAGAACAGAAAACAATAAGAAAAAAAAAAATTAAGAGACTGTACTATATGTGTGTATATATATAGTTATAGTTTTAGTATAACATGTGTGATTGCATGGACAGATAGTTATATGATCAAGGATGGAGGCAAATGTTGTGATCAGGCCATGAGGCCTCTAATATTTTTATGATGTTCTAAGTTCTAACCTCTTAATTATTAATTTTTTGTCATTAAAATTTATAAAATGGTAGATGCAATGTTTTCAAAACCGGACCGGACCGGACGGTCCGACCGGATCAACCGTCGACCGGAGGTGAAGGCGGCTTGAGTTGCATGTAAAAACCGTTCTGAGTGTTAATCCGTTTTGAGCCGTTGTGAGCCGGCTTTTGAGCCAGAAACCGCCATTAGCCCGGAACCCGGAACGGTTTTATAATAACCGGCCGGCCTGAGTTTTCTTCATTATGGCAGCCACCAGCAACGAAGAAGAAAGATAAAGATGAAGAAGAAAGATGAAGGAAGAGGAAGAAAACGAGAGAGAGTATCAAACCACTGCCCATAAAAACTCATGCTCAGAAAAGAAGAAGAAAAGAAGCAAAGATCTTATATCCTAAGCTCCATACTCCATACAGAAGAAATCGAAATGGATTTGTAGCTGTGTTTTGTTCGTGAAAAGTGGAAAAAGGAAGTAAGAAAGACGAAAATGAAAGATACAAGTGAAGAAGAAAGGGATGCATTTAATTATACAATAACTGATGGATATAAAATTGCATTGCAGCAATATTCGCTGGATAAAAGCAGACATCACTGCAACTTTTTCTTCTTTTCAGGTGTATCTTATCCTTCGTCCAACGTCATTTTTTTGTCAATATTTTATCTTTTAAAAAAATCAAGAAAAAAAGCATTTCATATTCAAATTATTTTTAACAAATAAATAAAAATATCAATTTTTTATTTTTTATGAATTTAAAAAGTATGCCCCTGTTTTAAGATTTGAAATGCCCAATACGATGTAACATCTCATGTAGATATTAGTACTAACTTCATTGTAAAAAAAAAAACATAATTCTAATTATTACATAATTGAAATTTTATTCTTACTATTTTTATTTTTATCTAAAACATTTATATTTATACTATTTTTTTATCATTTTTGACTAATTATGTCTATATTGTTATATAAAATAATATTTTTAATTAATTATTATGGCACCGGTTCGACCAAACGGTTTAACCGATTTAACCGTTTGAACCATGACCCGCTGACTTTTCCGGTTTAATATCCGGTCCGGCTTTTAAAACATTGGGTAGATGTTTTGATGTGTCATATAATATGGCTTTATGTCTTAAGTAAGATAAAATTGTGCAATTTTGATTTGTTTTCTTTAAAAATCATAAAAGTGCAAAGTTTCGTCATTTATTATCCTAAAATATTAAAATGATTTTCATTTTACTTGGAACTTAGGTCATTTATCAGAGGCGTTTAAGAATAAGGCATCTAGGCACACCCAAAAAAAAAAAAAAGGGAATCTATTGAGATGTATTCTCAATTTATCAAGCATGTATATTCATACATATGAGTATCTCTCCTTTTTATTTAAGTTCGCAATAAATTATGCAATATTATTTTACTCTATTAATCCGTGGAAACTTTTTGCACATACTGCATCTATTTTTTTTCAGAAGAGCCAAAATATACCACTCTTTAGTTGTTTTAGCAGCTTTAAACTATAATGCAGGTTTATTATTTTTGCAGGGAATGACCTTCAAAAATAATTTCACATATTCAAGGTCTTCTAAAATACTCTTTTGTTTCTTAATGTAAAACCTATTTAATTAATTTGATTAGATTAAAAAAGTTAAGTAAATTAATTAATTATAAGAAATATGACATGTTTTTTTTTTTTTTCTAAAACATCATAATCATCTTCTTTAATATCCTCCTTCCTCTTCTGTTTGATTATGGTTGAAGGAGTATTAATAAAAGTAATTTAAGGGAAATAAATAAACATGAGAAATAGATCTTACATTTAGAACTAAGATTAACTCAACAATTAAGTCCCACGTTAAAGACCGGAAGAGTAAAACATTTATAAGTTCAGGATCTAGGAATAAATTTTTCAAAAATGAACTTGATAAAGTTAAAAAAACTACAAATTCAGGAGTATATAAATAAGACATTTAAGTTTCAAATGTAACTCTTAAATTTGCAGTTGAGAATCCAATGTGAGAGAGCTAGTGATGCCCAACATAGATTCAAATCTTATGATTATTATAAGGGGTTTATTAATATGTAAATATAACGGTAAACATTATTCGACTCATGAAAATTTATTTATTCAAAAAAATTATTTTTTTAGATGTTACGAAAAGTTTAGATCCCAACCTAAAGATTTTTCATTGAAAAAATATCAAGAATAAAATAAAAAGTTAATCTTTGAACTTTAAAAACCTAATCCGAAATTTAGGAGCGTCTTGACGAAAAATTAAAAATAAATGTGTTTATGTAGATGGGCGCGCGCGCATATATATAAAACCTTTCCTATTGCTTGTAGGGAATTGGACATACATTGCATTAAATTACTTAATACTCCTCCAAACCTATTTAACTAATTTGGTTAAATTAAGAATGTTAGGTAAGTTAGTTAATTATAAGAAATATGGTATGTTTTCCCTAAAACACCATAATCATCTTTCTTAATATCTTTCCTTCCTCTTCTACTTGATTATGGTTGATGGAATATCCATAGAGATAATTTAGAAAAAAATTGATAAATATGATAAATAGGTCTTATATTTATAACTAAAATCAACTCAATAATTAGGTCTTATATTAAGGACCAGAGGAGTATAAAATTAGATGTGAACTTCCTATGTTCTGTACAATCCATAGTTCATAATAAATGGCTTAAAATAGCTTTATGAACGGAGAAAGTAGTATACTGTTAGGCAGGAACTGGCGAGAAAACACTACTTTCATTGGAAAGCAACTTTAAGTGGAAAGAGTTTATATCCTTACGGCCAATCGTATAACTCGAAATCCTTGACAATAAGTGCAAGTAAGTCCATAGACTCCACCATCACTGTAACTATAAATTCATGCTCAATTCTCTCATCATCTCCCATCAGCAATAATCAAACCAAAAAGAAAGCTATAGTTTGTGAGCATTCAGATCAAACAATGAAGATCACATTTGTAGCATTCGTCCTTCTCTTCGCCTTCGCCACAAAGCCACTGCTTAGAGCCGCCGATGCAGCACCAGAACAGGTTGTTGATACCTGCGGCAAAGTGCTCCGAGCAGGAGCCAATTACTACGTATTTCCAGCTCCGGCAACTCCAAACGGCGGTGGGCTTTCTCTTGCAAGCATAGGGAAAGAATGCCCACTAGATGTTGTGGTTGTCCAAGGCGATTCAGGCCTACCATTGTCGTTCACACCCGTCAACCCTAAGAAAGGTGTCGTTCGTGTCTCTACGGATCTCAACGTTGTGTTCTCTGGTGATACAGATTGTCCTCAGTCCAACGTGTGGAAGCTCGACGACTACGATGATACCACTGGACGGTGGTTCGTGACGACGGGTGGGGTCATCGGCAATCCTGGGTGGCAAACGGTGAACAATTGGTTCAAGATTGAGAAGTATGAAGACAGCTATAAGTTAATGTACTGTCCAACTGTGTGCAGTAACTGTACTGTCCAGTGCAAGGATATTGGTATATATGTTGATAGTGAGGGATACCATCGTCTTGCTTTGAGTGATTCCCCATACAAAGTTCAGTTTCAGAGAGCCTGAAGATTGCTTCATCAACAAGAATTTTATGAATAATGCATAATTTATAGGTTTCCCAAGTAGGGTTCTTATGTCCTGCTCTCTCCAACTAATAAAACAACGAATAAATAAATAAGCTGGTAGAGCTTTCTGCCCATATGCGCGTCTCACTTTATCTTTTACTTTTTTCATTTTTATTTTGAGAACATATAGTACATATATAGTAATTATATTGTCTTATCATCCCCTTATAGAAAGTAATAAAATTAACAAATATGATTTAGACCGTCTAAATAAGATATGGACAATGAAATTAGATGTGCCGCAAGACCTATATATATATATATATATATATATGTATGTATATATATGTCTTATGATAGAACCCATAAAACTAAAGATTCTAGTTACTCATTTTCCAGAGCAACATTAAATGCTATTAATTACGTGTAAAAAATGAGTTGGTTTCTTAAAATTATTTTCATTAGTTTTTAGTTATTTTTTTGAATATATGCAACAACATTTACTGTAACAAAGGTATGTTAATTCATCACTATAAAACTATAGTTTTAACAACAAGAATT
The DNA here is from genome assembly GCF_004799145.2 of Neltuma alba. Classification (NCBI taxonomy): domain Eukaryota; kingdom Viridiplantae; phylum Streptophyta; class Magnoliopsida; order Fabales; family Fabaceae; genus Neltuma; species Neltuma alba. Next base: position 9,337 of record NW_021634164.1, on the reverse strand, counting down.
GAAACTACATGTATAAGAAAAAAATGAATTAGATTTTAGAAACACAACCGCATTGGATGCTTTATTTAATTGTTATCCTGTCTATTATTTTTGCTCTACAGGAAAATCAAAGCCAAAAAATTATTGACGTGAAGTGACTTGAGAATACTCTGAATTATATAAGAAAAAAATTCATATTACGAAGTAACACCTTTAAAAATGTTGCAAAACAAGGTGTCATAACTAAAAGCAAAAATAATATGTGCGCGCGCGCGCATCTATATTATAGCGGGCCAAGTCCATCATCTGACCTTGAAACAACTTCCAAAATATCAAATCTTACCAAAGGTAAAACTTGCTGATATATTCATGAATCTATTTCTTCCATTATAAAGACATGCATATATATGGAATGCTATCCTTATTAGTAAAAGCAAGCAAGGGAGATATAAAGGGATATAATTGATGGATTATTCGAAGTCTTTAAGAGTTCCGAGGCTGTCGTTTAAACTGGACTTTCAGAGGCGTATCATTCAGACCAAGTCGCTTGTTTCCGTTGCTATCATGATACAACCCAATACTCTTACATTGAACCTTGCAATCTCTGCACACATGAGGATAATAAACCAGCTTATAAGCATTCTCATACTTCTCAATCTGAAACCAATTCCTCACAGTGCCGGCACCTGGCTTTCCTCTAACGCCATCAGTTGTTACGAACCACTGCCCAGAGGAATAATAATCATCGTCGTCCAGCTTCCACACATTGGATTGAGGGCAATCTGTTTCAGCATTGAACTCAATGTTGAGGTCAGTAGACACATAAACGATACCTTTGTTCGTATTAAAAGGGGTAAACGACACTGGCTCGCCTTGATAGCTAGCCACAACATCAAGTGGGCAATCTTGGCCTATGCTTGCGACATCAATACCGCCACCGTATTGGGCCGGATCATCAGGAACGATATAGTAATAGGCGCCAACTCGGAGCTTCTTCCCTGTAGTATCAACTATCAAGTACTGCTTCTGGAGTCGCCCGGCCGGCAGCGGGGGCAGCTCCGAGCATCGGCTTTGTGGTCAAGGCGATGATAAGGACCAATGCTAGCACTGTGATCATCTTCATCGTTTAATGCTTTTCGGATATATGGATGGAGATTTGAAGCGAATGGGGCTTGAATTCGTAGAGTCAAGGAATGGCTTTAATCCATGAACTGAAACGGTGCAACAGTCAAAGTTTTCGTCCAATAACGTATAATGGCCGCATAAACACCCCCCCCCCGGGGGTTTGGTTCGCAAGGGCACGTAGATTTGATATAAATGGTATAATAAACACGTATACGATCTATTATCTCATAGATAGATGTGTAAAAATAATAAATAATTGTGATTGTTCTTGTAAGAACGTGCCAATGAATTTTTTTTTTCCCGAAGCTTTATTCATTATATTAACTCCTTATTTATGATCAGAGATAATATATATTAGCCAAATATTGCTAAAACTTTTTAAATTTAAACGTATTCATAATTTCTTTGATGCATGTAGCACATCATACTAATAAATTACAGTAATTTTATATGGCTAAAAAAAAATATATTCCATCTGGACACATCTTCACTGAGGATTCAAGTCTTGATTTATTACATTGTAAGGGACTAAGATGTTCTAATAACTCTTTAATTGTGTTTTTGTTTGTCCTAAAACATGAGGAAATCTGGTTGGACTATAGGAGACCATAACAGGAAATTTAGCCTAAACCTTTAATTGAATGGTGTGGGGATCGGGTGTTTTGGTCTCTTTTTAGAATTGGAATGAACACCAACCCCCCCTTGACTATGTCACGTTTGATTTGGCTTAGTCAAGTCCAATCAAGTAATTAGTTGAAGAACTAGGTCTCATTTGGTACGAAGCGTAAAAAATAAGAGATAGGAACTGTGATTACAATTAAAAAAATTACTAAAAAGCATTTAGCATGAATAATTGTTTGTTATATAAGATTAACAAACCCATGAAAGTGGGCCGATTGGAAAATACAACTTCTCCCTATGGTATTTCCCAATTCTATGTACATAGATTTGTCTGATCCCACGTAATAAACAATTTCTCATGCTAAAATTTCTTTTAATAGATTTTTTCAATTATAATCCTAATCTCTATTCTTCATTTTTAATACTTCATACCAACTGGGACCTAGGGGTTAGTATAATTAGAATACGTGCTCTTCAGAAGACACTAATGGATGATTAAGAAACCTACTAGCATATACAACTTTTATTGCAATAAAGAGGAAAATTAGACCCACAAATTAAGAAGTGATCGAGGCTGTAATAATAATCCAAGTTACTACTTATGCTAATAATATCTGAGTGGAATATAGTTGGCCAAACTGAGCATAATATTCTTAACACCCTCCAACGTATGAGCATGATTTAATTAGAACCACTGTTAACATTAGTCGTGTTTTAGATTTATTTTTCTTATTGTAGTTTATGCTTTATTGTCAATATTGCTAAACCGAGCTACTGTGGGAATCATAATACTTTATTCATAACTTTATTACTAGATGCGCTTTGTGCATTTACCGCATGGTAGGTTTAAACAATTTTCTCTATCATATTTTGAGAAACCATATTGTAAAGTAAAAAGCTGAAATTCAAAATATCTACACAAAACCGCACAATTTATAAAAAGGAAAAATTGTCAATCAGATTCTTTAATTTGTAAAGATCCTAATTGCAGTTAACTCGTTTGAATTAATAAATCATTTAAATTCCAAAGGACTTTAATGAGATTAAATATCAAAATATATTTATTAAAATGTCCTTTATTAAGTGAAAAACTTTGTTCCTCAATGCTGGAACTATCGTTATCAGCGTCGCCAAGAAACACAAGCACTACTTTAATTTATTCATTTAAAAAATATAAAGAATAAAATAAAAAGTTAATCCTCGAACTTTAATTAGGCTAATCAGAAAATTAGGTGCTTGACGAAAAATTAAAAATAAATGTGTTTTATGTATATGAAAATATATATAAACCTTCCTATTGTTTGTAAGGAATTTCAAATAATGCATTTCATTATTTAAAAATATAAAAAATAGACGGGAGCTTCCTATGTTCTATACAATCCATAGTTCATAAAAATAGCTTTACGAACAAAGCAAGGCATAGAGGTCAACTGGAACACGAAAGTAGTATACTGTTAGGCGGGAACCGGCGAGAAACACTTCTTTAATTTCATGTTTCAACGGAAAAGAAATTTTTAGAAAGACTTCAGCTTAGCAACTTTAAATGGAAAGAGTTTTTCATTATGGCCAATCGTATAAGTCGAAATCGTTGAAAATAAGTGCAAGTAAGTCCATAGATTCCGCCATCACTGTGACTATAAATTCATGCTCAATTCTCCGATCATCTCCCATCAGCAATAATCAAACCAAAAAGAAAGCTATAGTTTGTGAGCATTCAAATCAAAGAATGAAGATCACGTTTGCAGCATTCTTCCTTCTCTTCGTCTTCACCACAAAGCCACTGCTCGGAGCAGCCAATGCCGCACCAGAACAAGTTGTTGATACTTCCGGCAAAGTGGTCCGAGCAGGAGCCAATTACTACGTAATTCCCGCAAACGGCGGTGGGCTTGCTCTTGCAAGCATAGGAGAAGAATGCCCACTAGATGTTGTGGCTGTCCAAGGCTACTCCGGCCAACCATTGTCGTTTACACCCGTCAACCCTAAGAAAGGCGTCGTTCGTGTCTCTACTGATCTCAACGTCGTGTTCTCTGCAGACACAGATTGTCCTCAGTCCAACGTGTGGAAGCTCGACGACTACGATTATGCCGCCGGACAGTGGTTCGTGACGACGGGTGGGGTCACCGGCAATCCAGGGTGGCAAACAGTGAGCAATTGGTTTAAGATTGAGAAGTATGAAGATAGTTACAAGTTGATGTACTGCCCAACTGTGTGCAGTTACTGTACTGTGCAGTGCAAAGGTATTGGGATATATGTTGATAGCGACGGAAACCAGCGTCTTGCTTTGAGCGATTCGCCGTACAAAGTTCAGTTTCAGAGAGCCTGAAGATTGCTCCATCAACAAGAATTTCATGAGTAATGTATAATTTATAGGTTTCCCAAGCAGCTGGGTTTCTATATCCTGCTATCTCCGACTAATAAAACAACGAATAAATAAATAAGCTGGTTGAGCTTTTTATGCCCATGCATGCAAGTGTCCTTTTATCTTTTACGTTTTTATATTTTCGTTTTGAGACTATATAGTGCACACATATATTGTAATTATCCTACCATCCACTTATAAAAAGTTAAAAAATTCACAAATATTTATAAATGATTTAGATCGTCTAAATAAAATATGAAGATATTGTGGGCAATGAAATTAGATGTGCAGCCATATCTATGTCCCAATCCCGTTTGGTAGGAAGCATTAAAAAATCAAGGGTAGGGAAAGAGATTGAGATTGACAAAATTTATTAAAAGAATGTTTAGCAAAAGAAATTATTTGTTTTATGGGATTAATCAAATACATGTATGCAGGATTTTGGAACACCATGGGGAGAAGTGGTATTTTCCAATCCCACCTCTATGGGTTTGTCTAATCCCATTTAACAAGTCATTACTCATACTAAATACTATTTTAATGATTCTTCTCAAGTACAATCTCAACTCCTATCCATCACTTTCAATGCTTCATATCAAATTGGACTTATAAGACCCAAAACTTCAAAAATTACGCAATGATTTCACATAACTTGTCATTCATGTAATCCTCTTCAATATCTTTGAAGACATTTCTTTTTTAAAAAAAAATACTATCTTTGGTCCTTAACACTACTTTCGATCCTTAATACAAGAACTAATTTGATGTGAATTTGATCTAAATATAAGACCCAATCTTTTTTCTCTACTATTTTTTCATCTTTCCCAAGCTAGTTCTTATAGTAATTACATGCTAAATATTTCATCAAATAGTCGTTCTATGCTAATGCACTTGATTAATAACAGTATTTTAGGAAAAAAACAATATATATTTATAAACAACTAACTCAACTAATTTTTTAATCTACTCAAATAGTTAACAAACTCTTATATTGAGGACCGAAGGTAATATAAGACCAATATAATTGACTAATTTAAGAAAATCAAGAAAAACTAAAAATTACCTAACTGCAGCATATGTAATATAATCTCCCTCAAATATTTATATAAATCATTAGCTTATAATCAGTTACAAGCTAAATAAATTATTTTGTTAAAAAAATACTCCTCCGATCCTTAATATAAGACCCAATTTTGAGTTGGTTTGGTCAGAAATATAAGATACATTTCTCATATTTTTTAATTTTCTCTGAATTACCCTTATGGATACTCTCCCAACCATTTAAGTAGAAGAAGAGAGGGGTGGTATTAAGAAAGATGATTATGGTGTTTTAGAAAAAATGTATCATTTTCTTATAATTAACTAATTTACCTAACTTCCTTAATCTAATTAAATTAGTAAATGGGTCTTATATTAAGGACGGAGGAGTAATATTTTAAAGTAATTTATCTAATTTTCTTAATCTTCTTAAAACAGGAGGTAGTAGCATACAATCATTTTCCTAACTTCATATGTTTTCTAGTTCCCTTTTCAATCTCCGACACTATTCTGAAATTTCATAATACTTGTTTACATTTAAGTAATCTAAACTTCTAACAACTACGATTTGGTCTCTACATCTTTTTCATATTCTTCTTTTCTAATTCAAACCCTTCTTACTTTACATTTAATCCCTGTTAGTGTTCTCCTTTCATTTAAGCCCTTAGAACTTTCCCATGGCCTCTAAAAAGTATCTATGCTATGGCTCCAAAAAAAGAGATTAATTTGTGATTTAATTCTTGAAAATCATATTATCTTTTCAGCACATACCTAGGACTTTTGTTCAACTGAGATTAGTAATTAATTACTTGATTTAAACCTAATTTTAAGCTTCAAAATGCAAACTAATTATTTTAATGATGGAAATCGTAACAGAATTTCAATGAATTAGCGATGATAAAATATAATTTCATTGATACAATTCACTGTTTTTGTAGCGATTGCTCGAGATTGGACACCTCATTTCATTGTCCAAGTTCGATTCATCGTTACAAAAGGAGTCATGAACCAGAGGAGAAAGGTAGGCGGTAACAATTAATAGATTTTGCAAATTGCACTCTTCAAGTGTATTTATTTATCTGTGTGTGTTAGTCAAAGCCGGTGGGCTTCTCGCGAATAAAGCAAAAGATAGCGGCCAAGTAAGACGACAAAGACAAATGTGCTTTCCACATCGACACAGAGCTTATCCTTGTTGCCAATCGTATAGCTCGAAATCCTTGACCACTGTCCAGTCCAAGTTTTGTCCATGCAGGATTCCGCCCACTATAAATTCATGCTTAGTTCTCTGATTCTCTCCCATCAATAACCAAACCGAAAATAGAAAGCTTGTTCATATCAAAGAATGAAGATCACACGTACATTGGTAGCATTTGTTCTTCTCTTCGCCTTGAGCATAAAGCCACTGCTCGGAGGAGCAGCCAATGCAGAACCGGAACCAGTTCTCGATTCTGGCGGCACAAAGCTCCGAGCAGATCGCAGAGTTACTACATAATTCCAGTTCCCGCTCCCCCAAGCGGTGGGCTTGAGGTTGTAAGAATCGGGAAAAAGTGCCCACCTGACGTAATTACTGTGCAAGAGGATCCGAGCCTACCATCATTGTTCATACCCATTGACCCCAAGAAAGGTGAGATTCATGTCTCTACTGATCTGAACATCAATTTCTCTGTTAATACACACACAGGTTGCCCTCACTCGTCCAACGTGTGGAGGCTTGACGACTACGATAATACCACCGGACAGTACTTCGTGACGACGGGTGGGGTTGTGGGGAATCCTGGTCGGCAAACAGTGAGGAACTGGTTCAAGATTGAGAAGTATGAAGATGCTTATAAGTTGGTTTACTGCCCAACTGTGTGCAGAACCTGTAAGGTTCAGTGCAAAGATATTGGGACTTACATTGATCGCCATGGATACGAGCATCTCGCCCTTAGTGATGTGCCTTACAAGATTCAATTTCTCTGATATGCTTCGTCATATAAAGTTCAGTTTCAGTTAGCCGGAAGATCGTTTCATCAATAACAAGTTCATCACTATATTGGAATGTAGTTGTCCCTAGAGGAACACTCTACTATATGTATTGCCGTTGCATATAAAACAATAAATAAATGAGCGAGTATTTCCCCCATAATTGTGTTTCCCCTCTCTCCTTTTTTTTTTTTTAAACTTTTCTGAAATTTTTTATAGTTTATTTTGGGAAAATGTATAATAGTACACATGTAATAATTATCTTAATAAACTTAAAAAATGATATTTAGATTAAAAAGATAGAAATAATTAATTTAGATTGTCTAAATAGAATATGGATGACATCAACATAAAAAGTGGAGGGTTGGATATTATCGACCTATCTCTTGAAAATGAAAGCCCTACTTGCCAACGCATGAGCCGTCACTGTTTTCAAGGTTTATAAATGCCTTCTAGTCTTCCTGTAAAAGTGTCAATTAATTAGTTCATCTTCTTTTCCTTTTTGACATACTTTTCCTTTAATTCAAGGGACAGACAACTTGATACTATGTGGGGTTAAACTCATGACTATCCATTGCAAGAGACCTTACATGGTGCAACTTTCGATCCTCGAGCTAGTTAGATTCAATTTGGCAGTCTCAATCTACTTTATCTTCAATACTTACATATATTTTGCTCGAAGTAATTTCTATAGTAATTGCATATATATTAAAAATCTTAGAAAAATATAATTTTAATACATATAATTGATAAAAATTTTTAAAAAGACAATTAAATTAATTATCTAATTCTTATATTAACGAAGGAATATGGTACTTGACTATAAGGTATTGCTGCCAACCGATGCCCTGTCAAGCTTTAAAAAAAAAAATCTCAGCAAGATCCTCTTTGTTATGAATGAATCCATCCTTCTGCCCAAAAAAAAAAAAAAAAAAAGAACGAATCCATCCTCCCTCCGTCATTTTTGTGTTTTGAATTTTCGATAATACACCGTTCATCCTCCGTCTTGACGTCCGAGCACATGACAGTTTTCAACAGAGGTTCATTTTGGGTCGGTCCATCCACATACATGGGCCTAGTATTGGGCCTATATTTACTGGTCCATCCTTTGACCACATGCTTAGTGACAGCTGCGCTTCTCACATCTCAATGCAAGCCAATGAAGACTCCCCTTATTCAAAAACATATAGCTCACAGTGTGTCCCTAACACCTCTCATCCACAGATCAAAAACATATGCAGAGGAGTTGTCTCGATTTGTAAAAAATACCTCTGAGAAGTGTTTTTAGGGATACCCAAACACCCTTTAGTTTTGGTCTTTCTTATCCACCAACCAATAAAAAATCAAATACAGCACGCCTTCCCCGCACATTATTTTTTTTAAAAAAAAAAATCTGACTTATTACTATTATAATTTTACAAAAGTGTTGTATTGTACTCCTTCCTGTCCTATATCCCAAAAAAAATTCCTATATTTTGTTTTCAAATACACCTTTATTTTTTATAAGAAGTGCAAGTGAGAGAATGAGTAGAAAAATAATACACCCTCTACTTCAAAAAATATATGATAAACTTTATCTATTACGTTTATCAAGAAATTAGTTAAAATCATTTTAAAACAAAAACTATACAAGGTATACATGTTAGGGGTAAAATTGAAAAAAAAAACTCATCAAATTCGTAGACAAAAGTAGATATTAGTATCTTATAAAAAAAAAGTCGTTTCAACATAGTTTATCTCATATTTTAGTAAGAGTAGAGAGTACAAAAGATTATATTAGAAAAAATGAGAGAAAACTTATGAAAAAAGAGAAAACTAAATTATTAAAATACGTAATAATTAATGCATAGGTATATAATAATTAGTATATAAATGAAAAAAAATTAATTAAATTCAGACATTACCAGGTGTATAAAAATCAAGACATAACTGGTGGAACTTAGGACCAGGCTGTGGTGAAGTTTGAGAAGGCGAACGCGGTGAGAGAGACTCATCATCACGATCATAAAACAGTACAGCAGAAGAGAGGAAAAGCATGAAAAGGATTCTGAATTAAGCAACATGATATGAAACAACAAACACAAGGCTTTATCCTTCTGCCAATGGTATATATAGTAGTCGAAATCATGACCATCATTCGATTAATGCATGTACAATTCTCTTCATCTCCCATCTAACCAAACTAAACACAAACCTCCAACTTCGGAAGCATCAGATCAAAGGATAATGAAGCTCACATTAGTAGCGGCG
>NW_021634163.1:0-160131 GCF_004799145.2 Neltuma alba | reverse complement strand
TTTACCATAGGCTGAGGAGCATTGCCTTGTTGGTACATTATCCATGGAACTCCAATATTATAAGATTCTGCCATTGAAGCACACCAATCTATATACACCTTTCCAGCATCTCTATAAGGATCCATAACATTCCCATACTCATTCTCGATCTATTAATGAGAGAGAAAAAATCAACTGAATAAATTAAATGTGTCCGTTAATTGCATAGTTTTTTCTAAAGAAAAAAGGTAATCCATGAACTACTATATATACACTGGGCAGTAATTAGTAATTATGGACCAACTTGAGAAGCAAGAAGTTTCTCTTCAGTAATCTTATTTATGATCAATGTAGTGAAATTTTGCATCTCATTCTGTAAAAGCAAATAAAAACAAAATAAACAACATATATACTATATAAAGAATAAGAAAAGCTTAATTTAAATAATTAACTTACCATGAACACATTATTTGCTGTCCTCATCTCAATACCAGGCAAATTATGCAACCACACAGGAAAATCCCTAAAAATTAAGTAACATTCCGTTAAAAAAATGATTGTGAATTATAGTAACATATATTAGAAAAAAGGAAGCTAATTAATTAAGAAATAAATAAATAAATAAATAATGAAACATACCCGTAGTTCCATTCAGCAAAAACATAAGGACCAATACGGAGAATAGAATAGAGTCCAGCCTCATGAATGGTCTTTAGAAATCTGATGAGATCATTATTCCCAGAAAAATCATACTGACGACGAACTGGTTTATGAGCATTCCAAAACACATAAGTCTCTATCGTATTAAGTCCTCCTTCTTTTGCTTTTTGAATCAAATCAAGCCACATCTACAACATCATTATGTATAAACAAACTCATTGTGAGCAATAATAGTACTAATTAAATATTAAATATTTTCGTTAAATCAGAAATATAAAAAAAGGCCAAAAGAATGAGCAGAATTATGAGTAGAAGAAAGATACATGTTTTCTTGTGGTGTGCTTCTGGGATAATGAATTGAACTAGAAATAACAATTCGACGTTGGCCATCGATGATAATGGCTCTTCCGTCGTGAGAGACATTTACAGAAACAGCAACCAGAAAGAGACTCAGAATATATATGGAATTCAAAGTAGGTCAAGACCAATATATATATATATATATATAGGGTTAACAAGCAAATTTGACAATAAAGTTTTCCCAAAAGAGCACCATACACCATAATGTTTAGTAGGGGGCACGAATGTGCTTGAAGTTGGCAACTGGAAGCAAAATGACCACTTCCGTTACAGCATGTAAATGTCTATTAGCTAAGTTTTGGTGGGTCCCAGAAATGCTCCATGTGACCGTTTGAAAAAGCAGAGCAAATTCATCCTCCATTAAAGAAGTGACCAACTTCCTCTACTTCCATTAAAGACACAAGTCACCTCCTCTGCTCCATCAAAGACTCGATCTGCTCTCACTTCGACTTTTGGTCTTCTGTCTGGTGCTCTATCCCACAAATCTCCTCTTCTCACTTCCAGTCGAGACCCATCTGGACTTGCTCTACTACAATTAAACGAAGTAGGTCCTTGTTGCAAATGGCATCATCATCATTGTCAACAATGGGAAGATTCAGAAGGAGGGTGTGTTTGCTAAAACAACCCAATCATAAGGATGATTATGATGGGCCAAGGAAGTATTGCCACCACAGGATGGTGGCACCTCGATGGATGGTGTGGATGAAAGGCAACCTGGGGAGGAGGTTTTATGGTTGTCGTTACTATGACCAAGTAAGCAGTAAATTAATAGAAGTTGATTTTGACTTTGGATTTAAGTTGTAATGGTTGAGGTCTCCATTGACAGGATGGTGGGTGTCAGTCCTTCTCTTGGCATGATAGTGATTTTAGTGAGAGGGCTAATACTGTGATTAAAGAGCTACTGGATAATATTGATAAACTCTATGATGAGAATAGCATGCTGCGATGAGGAAATGATGGGTAAAGGTTGTTGGACGAGTTCGCTTCAGTGCAAATACAAATGAGAGAGTTGCAGAGTAGGCATCAAATAAAAGACGGTCAACTTAGAAAGGTGTAGAGGAAGTTCAAAATGGCAATGGCATGCCTATTAATTACATAGGTGTGGTTGTTGTTGGTTCTGTAATGTAAGAGAGTAATGAAGAGTGTGAATGAAGTAGTAGGTTGAATAGTTTGGTTTATGTAATGTCATGTAATTGATATTATTAGTTGATAATATTTTGATTTATGTAATTTAATGAAGTCGAAGTTATTAATCAATTTTTTTGAATTTAATAGTTGGAATATTTTGAAAAAGTTGAATGAGTAAAATATGAATGACATGTCACAAAAGCTAAATGGCAATGAAATTGAACGACCATCACATATATCATGGTAGATACATAATGCATAAAAAGGGAGATTTGGCAAGGAAGAGGGGAAACGTGGGAAAGGCAAACCTCATAAATGTGGAAGAAAGTATCCATCAACTATTCAGCATTTCATCACCAAATGGTTTGAATCTCATGCCTATTAATTACAAATGCTCCCAAAAGATGGCCTATTTAGGATTCACAATGGTCCGTGCCAACGTAAGACAAAATGCTACACAATGGCCATTGACAAAAGACAAAATATTCAACACCAAATAACTTAACAACCTATATACTATGTTTGCTTAAGGTAGCCCTGGTGTTTTTTCGTGTCTGTGCTTGGAGTTGGGTTGTTGTAATAGCTGCCTTGCCCTTCCATTGCAACCCAAGTGGTTTGAATCGGAGTGTTGGTGGTTGTGCAATTGCAGTGCCTTAATCATTCAATTTAATCCTACTCTCATTATCTTGTGCTCTATTTGTTGCTGCCCTTGTCACTCTCATTTGCTTTTCATTTGGTATGGGGAACTTAACTTGGGGGTTTATATTATAAGCCATAGGCCGTGGACTTCCTTCATTAATGACCACTTGGGAAGGCATACCAGGCTACAACAAAACCAACAACAAAAATAGTTATTTTGTGGACAAATTTATTAAATAAGAAAGGTGATAGTGAACCAGCATTGTATATAGTTCTGCTTGTGTGTTCATCGATTATTATTCCCATGCCACATGGAGTTCTAGGCTTGTTAGCACATGTCCTTCTTGGTGACTGTTTTGTTCGTCCAGAAGGCTTGCAAGTTTGATGGGAAGGTGGAGATTGGTGTTCCTGGAGCTGTGATGGTTGAGTTTCTTGTGTTTGTGAAGGTTATGTCACCTGAGGCTGCTGTGATGGTTAACTCAAGTCTGGTTGCTGAGATGATTGCCCTAAATGTGCGTCGTGTGTCCTCTTTGTTCTTTTTGGCCGAGAATCACATGAAGGAGGTGCCTACACCATATATAATAAAAGGTATTAGCAAAAGCTACAAATTTTGGCATGTTGGCATGGGATTTCAGTTAAATCTCATACTCTACATGTGCACATCTGCTTATTAAAATAAACAATATGCCTATCCTGACCCTCACTGACCTCATAACCTTGATCACCATTAAAACTAATTCTACAAGTTGCAATTATAAACCTGTTGGCCTCAAATAACTCTAAGCACTTTGGGCTATAGTCTCCCTTCCAAGTACTAACAATGCGTGTACTATCAGCCCATTTCTCTATCATCTTCAGTCTAATTCTATCAAACATCCTAATTACTGGAAGGAACCTATACTCATGTATCCAAGCATTTAGGCTCTCACTAACATTGTTATCTACCATCCAAGTTTGACACCTAGTCGTAAAAATGCTCTTACCTAAGCTGTGGGATTGTATGCAACTGCTGCTTGGGTTGCTTGCTTTCTGAGCCTTCCAAGTTCCTTCATGTTATCATTGAATTATTCTTCGAATGTGCTCCAAGCACATGAGAAGAACATCTTCTTCAACTCGTTGCCTCTTCATTGTTTACTCTAGTTAGCGTATATGTGTCGAGCACATAGCCTATGCTCGGCTTCAGGGAGCACTTCACTCATTGTCGTTAGTAAGCCCTATCAAATGGCATTCATAAGCATGTCAAATGCATATATGCCATAATAAAATAGATTACTAACATGTAAATACAACATTTCATGTATACCTTCTGCATGTCAAACATGATTGTGATATTACCACTATTTTCAAGTTCTAGTGAAGCTCGCAGCCATCCAATAAACCAGGTCTAACTATGTCCATTCTCCTTTTAAGTTAAACCAAAAGCTAAGGGATAAGGGAATCATTTGCATCTATCCCCACGGCTGTTAACAGAATGCCTATGGCTTTACCTTTCAAAAATGTCCCATCCAAGCCTATGAAGGGTCTACAGCCTTGTTTCTGCCCAACCTGGATAAACATACCTTTATACATTACAAATGTGGTGAATAGAAATAAAAGAAAGAACACTACTTAACAAAATTAAATTAAACAAGTGAAACTAACCAGAAATTTGTAGTGCATACCTTGGATGCATTGAAACACACATACATCCTTCTAAACACTCTCCTGCCTTGCTCCAAAGCTTTATTGCTAACCTCAACTCTAACATCTGACCCCAGATTTGATATGCCCAATTCGTGACAGTATGCTTCCAACTTTACAAATTCATCCTTAAAACTGCCATCCATGTCTTGCATTATCATCCTCTTAGCCCTTTTGCATTTGTATATGCTAACATGCACCTTTAACTCATGCTCAACTTCTCTCTTCATGTCATTAATAATGAATTGCGGACTCTCTTGTACCTTCTCCTTAAAGTACTCTGCCAACCACCTTACACTAGCTCTAAGGTTTTTATAGACCCCAACGCATGTATGCTCAGTGCATAATGTCTTATCTTGAACCCAACATTTGGCCCATCCTTAAAGGCATATAGACAGAATGGGCAGGCCACTTGACATTCAGCTTTGAACAACCTCTTCTCACTTCTCACTACCCTCACATTAACTCTCTTTTCAATAGCATACTTATCAATAGCCCTCCTCAATTCTTCTTTGTCCACAAATGTCATCACTAGCATGAAAAAAGGCCTGCCCTTAAGCCCATCAAGCCCAACATCCATATACCTCTCTTGTGGAGGCCCATTATCATTTTCAAGGCCTGATTCTTCTACATCACTATCACAGCCAGCATCATCTTTAACGTCTGCATTTACTTCGAAATCATCCTCCACACTCTCCTCAGTATCTAAGCTCTCACTTTATGCCATGTAACTCTCATCCTCACTATCATCAGCTTCACTATCATTCTCTTCATCATTGTCAAGTCCACTGACTTCCTCAATCTCACAATCACATTCACTTTCCCCTTCTCTCTCATTTTCTTCCTCGCCACTAAATCCCTCCACCTCCTCACGGAGTACTTCTTTTCCTTTGTCCCTATCATCATTAATGTTGTTTGAACTATAAATTCCATCTACTCTTACTTCTCCAATTACATCAAATCCATTTCCTAGCTCCACAATATCATCAAGTCCATCAATATCATCTACGTCATCAATATCTTCTACCTCTATAGTCTCACCTTTCCCTCAGTCATTCAGAAACCCTGCCCTTAGAATACTTTCAGCTATAATGCTGTGTCCCTTATGCAACCTAGCCTTTGTTTTTTCCCAGTTATTTCTTGCCAGCAAATAAATTTCATTTACCTTATTCAATAGCTTTGCATGTCTCTGTTCGAAGGTCTCCTCTTTATTTTGCTTCGTATTTGCCTTTGTAGTTTCGTCTCTGTCACCTTTCCCGTTTGTCGCAATTTCCCTCTAAAATAAACAACTCAAGAAATTACTCATGGGGACCATGTCATTTCACTATTACGACAATAAAACAACTATCTTTACCCCAAATCAATACTTACTGTTCAAGAATCTCGGTCATCCTTTGCGTCGGTCGGAAAGATTCTCTCCTCACGTGAACTGTCGCAGATTCCTCTCCCTCTCTGGACTTCAGTTTCGTTTCACACCCTCGACTCTGTAATGCTTACTTTCCTCCATCGCTAATTGCTCTGTTTCTCACACAGTCACAAACCCTATAACTCTCTTTCTCTGTCACTCTTCACATTCATCTCCCTGCTTCGCCAATGTCTTAATTTCCCATTCTTCAGTTTTTCCCAAATGCTGTTTTTTTTTGTTATTCTCATTTTCCATTTTCCATTTTGCATTTGCCATCTCATATGCCACATCACCATTTCAGTCAAACTGTTTTCTTTTATTTGGTCAACGTTACATACTATGACAGAAGTGGTCATTTTGCTGTCAATTGCCAACTTAATGTACATTCATGCCCCTTACTAAACATTATGGTGCCTGGTGCTCTTTTAGGAAAACTTTATTGTTAAATTTGCTCCTTAACTCATATATATATATATATATATAGAGAGAGAGAGAGAGAGAGAGAAACCTAAGATTACCGTGGAATTGTAGTATGTACATCTAATCCAGTTTAGAATTTGTTTTTTTTTTTGGATAAAAATAGATAGATTATAACTCATCATTATCCTTAACTTTGTGATAATTGGGGTAGATTAGTATGTTAATAGATTTTTTTCGTCAAATTCGGTTAACAAAACCATTAGATACTCCTTGAACAATAAACAAATATTTTAATCTTTGATTCTACATGAAAATATGTTTTACTTAATAATTTTTAGTAGGTGTCTTTAAACTTTATTATTTTTTAAATATAAAAACAAACTTTTTGGCATCAATGTATTTATTTTAAAAATACTATCGCATATCTATTAAATATTTATATGGCATGATTAAATAATGTTATTTGATCAAATTAATTTTTTTAAAATAAAATAATTTATATGATCATTTATTTATCATGTTATATATGATTTATCTGTTTAAGGATAACATATGTTTGCCACAATCAGGATCAAAACATAATTATGGTCAAATTTATTCATTATTTTTGCATTAATCATTACATTCAATTATTGATTATTGATAAGAAACTAAATAAAAAAGTGTATATTTTTCAACAAGTCAATCTACTAGGATGAATAGAAAAAGGGATAATTATATTATAAAATTAAATTTTTTGGTGAAAAGGAAAATTCTGTTTTTTTAAAGTAAGACATTCCATCATAAGAATATACTCCTCCAGTCCTTATTATAAGACCCAATTTGACTTTTTATTTGGTCCTAATTATAAGACCCAATCCATTTTCTCTCTTATATTTATGCATTTTTTTCCAAGATAATCCTTCTAATAATGATAGTTTTAGCCAATATACTTAATTAGCAAGGATATTTTAGGAATAACAACACTTATTTATTATAAATAACCAACTTAACTTACTTCCTTAATCTCCTCAAATAAGTCAATTGGGTCTTATAATTAGGACCGGAGAAATAATTTCACTTTCCTCACATGGATGTAATATAGAAAACATTCTAAATTATTAACAACTGGTTGAGGGCAAAATAAAAAATAATAAAAACTGGTATTATTCAGTCATTATATTGCCAAGTGATTTAAGGCTTAGCTAGTATTAGAAGTAAAAAGAAGAATTTTTTGTTCTCTCTAAGGTTTGAAATTTTGAATTCCTCTCTTTCCATGATTCTATGTAACCCATCAATATTGATAATCATAATATTTCAAATCACAAAGAATACTCTATCACGCTAACTTTCTTTGATATAATATAAACAATGCGGTTAGAAGTTTTTAAAATGATATCAAAATATAATGGTAGACTTCAATTAAACACAATTGAAATATCAAAGTTCAAATACAGGCCTATACTGTTAATAAATTCTTAATCAATCTAAAAGGCCTAATTAGAAATTTTTAAATGTTGTTAAAAGATCAAAATACATCTTCTATAGTTAAAAAGAAAAATTAAAGATATGTAAAGGACTCATTTTGATTTTGATTATGTTTCTCTTCTTCATGTATTGCTACTGTTTAACAAATTTATAATTTTTTTCAAATTACTCTTATTAATTACACACATTAAATGTATAATTTTAATGCAAATGATTAAAAATGATACTTTAAATAAACTAACTTCTTTTACATTTAGGACTAGCGAAATAGTTTATGTTGGGTTTTTTTTTTAATAAAAAAAATTTATGTGAATGGGTTTTCGGGACTCACCAAGACTGAAAGATGCCTTCAGTTTTATAGAGTGCTTTTACATATCGACTATCAACAAAGTCTTCATATTGGTAGAGAAATTTGAACTCATGATCTTATAAATTATGAGTTAATTTCTTACTAACTGTATCAACTTTTATTGGCATCTTGATTAGGCCCCTGCTTCTTATTTCTTGTTGAACCTGTTGTTGGACCTTCGGCAAGGTTGTGGGACGATTGTTGGGCTTCGGCGTTGCCTTTACCTAGAGTCTGTGAGTTTCCTACCTTCCCTATTTTCTTAAAACAAAAATCAGTTATTTTCATTCGGCCAGCCCAATTATGTTTTGATCCATATAGTATTAATAATATCTTAGTTATTTAGAGTTGACTGGGGGTTAAGCATGAGATGGGAGGCAGAGAAAGGACATGAGCTCATATTCTAACTGTGGTAAAAATGTTAATAGTAACCAACAGTTTTGAGTCTAACAAAAAAAGTTAGTTCTTTATAATATGAGAATCAATGTTTAAATTTTCGTTAAAAGAAAGTCTCATATTTAATGCATAACAGTACCCAAAAAATTAATTTTTATTTTTTATTATGAAATACTCCAAACAAATGTAACAATTAATAGATTAGTTTATTTTGATGTTAAATATAAGACATTAATTAATCTGTTTTCCAAATTTAGAATTTTTTTAGAATTTTTTTTATTAATTGCACATATTATGAAGAGTTTTTGTTATTAATGGAATAGTATCTAATACAAATAATTAAAATAGTATTTTAATAACACCAATGCAAATATTGTTACAAACTAGTAAGAAATTAATTAATATTTTTAATTTCTGTAATTAGTAAATAGAAAATAATGACAAATTTAAAAAATTTATAAAAATACATTTAAATAAAATTAACTTTCTTATTCTTAAGATAATCTCATGGACTTGGCAGAGAAAAAGCAAGGAAATTAAAAGCTAAAATTTTATTAATGGAGTGGGTAGAAGAAAGAAATAAGGGCAAATTACACACAGGTCCTAAGCAACCAATTTATTAATTTAAAATCTCTTAAAATCTCAAAATGAATAGAAGGTCTCATGGGATCCGAAAGTAATATATTTTAAATAAGAAATTATGTCATTATCACTATCCCTAATTAATAATCTCATGAGCATGGATTAACAAGTCAATGATAAGCTATTACAAGTCAGAGAATGCTAATTGACAACCAAATTTATGAGATAATATAACCTCCACATAAGATCAAATTATAATAAAAAAAGTATTATGTCACAATCTTTAAATTGAAATCATGTGTCACCAAAGCATATTGATTTGAACCTTTTTAATCATTTTGGGTTAAATCAAAAATAAAATCAAATTATGCAGTAAAACACAACTCAGATCGTGTCTATTGAGGAAACTTTAATTAATTTCCAAGTTAACTAAGTGACAAAAGTATTAAAAAAGAAGGGTTTGAAAATGGATTTTTTTTCTTTTATAAAACTGATTAGGAAAATAAAGAAATAAATCTAAACTATTTTTTGGGTATTTTTTAATAAAAAGAGAATGAAAAATGCAAATTTGAATTTTATGAAATCAGTTATGAGAATGCTCTTTGGAAATGAATCAATGACTATCCTAATTTGTTTAATGATATGGAAGTAACTCAAGTGATTAAGATTGGTTTAGAAAAGTTATTCTTTTTAAATTAATGCTTAGCTAGAATATTAATTACTTGTTAAATTCACTTTCAAATATAATTTCTATACAACTCGCATAAAAATCATATTAACTATGAATTAACAAAAGCATAAATATAAATATGTGTATAAATCAAGTACTCAAACTTATAGCCAACCCAAATCTCAACAATTCCAATCCAAACTAAAAATTACAACCAGTAATTCCTAGTTCTAAACCAAATATAACAATTTTCAAATCAGAAATCATCAATAAAATAGTCTAAACTAAGGACTAAAATTAAAGTCCCTTCTCTTACACTCAAGCCATTAAATTTAATACTAAAAAGCACAGCAACTCAGCCTCTCATAACTCTGAACCCAGTCACAACACGTCCCAAAAATTCGGTAGCCTAGCTGATGAAGATATTGGTGGATGCGGAAGATGGCGGCTCATGGTTGATGGAGTAGTTAAAAAAAAGGTCAATGAATAAGAGTCGAAAAACGTGATGATTGTTGTTGGTGCCTCCCTGCACGATTCAATCCATACGGCTTTTATATTATATTATTTTATTTTTCTTTTCGTTTCTTTCAGCTTTTCTAATTTCTTTTTTTTTCCCCTTTCCAAAACTTGCAAGATGAATTGAGATAATATAATATCACAAAAGAAAAAATTACACGTAAGTCCCATAAAAGACAATTAATTCTGCAAAAGTCTCTGAAAATTCTCAAATACTTCTTAAGTTCCCAAAGACCTCAGAGCAAAAAATTAAAATTGTGAAATTACATACTTGCTCTTGCCGAATGACAACATGCATAGCTGCAATCACAACCTACACAGCAGCCAATCACAACCTACATTTGAGCTATTCACAACATGCACAGAAATCAATCGCAACCTACACTCAACCGAATGACAACATTCACAGCATACAGTCACAACCCACACAGCAACCAATCATAACTTTTTCCATCAGTGAGGGCAAGTAGGTAATTTTATAATTTTAATTTTTTGCTCTGAAGTCCTGGGGACTTAGGAAGCATTTGGGGATTTCAAGAGACTTTTTCAAAATTAATTATCTTCTGTGGAATCTGTGTGTAATTTTTCCATCACAAAATCCCAAAATCAATCATTTAAGAGCAAATTTAAAAATATGATAAAATTTTCCTTTTTAACTCATTTTTAACGCAATCAATCTTTAATTCAAAATACCCACAATAAATACAAATTATTCCACTTTAATTGATAAAAATCTCCAAAAAGATATCAAATAATATATTAAAGAGGGATTTATCATATATACATTAATATTAGAAGAAATGATGGATTTATATCATAATTTTGTTGTAGACAGTCATGTACAAGCTCATGGGTATATATTAACAAGTTAATAGGAAGCTATTGACAAGTCAAAAAGTGTCGGTTGACAACTAAATTTATAGAATAATATAACTTCCACATAAGATGAAATTGGAGAAAATTCTTATACTCTTTTATTATAATTTGATGTTATGGGGAGATTATATTATTCCATAACTTTAGTTGTTAACTAGCACTTCTTAACTTGTCAATAGCTTCCCACTTACTTGTTAAACCATACCCATAATCTTGTTAATAACTGTCCGTAACAAAATTATGATATAAACCCATTATTTTATTTAATATTAGTTTGTATATTCTGGTTATACATGATTTCAACTTAAATATTATTATATAATATTCTTTTTATAATAATCTGATCCCATGTTGATGTTATATTATCTCATTAATTTAATTGTCAACTCCCACTCTCTGACTTGTCCATAGTTTTCTATTGACTTGTTAATCTATGTCCATGAACTTGTCGATTGGGATACAGATAATGACTAGCTTTTTATTTAGAATATATTACTCTCATGTGTTGTTTGGGATTTTTTATTCATTTTGACATTTTGAGAGACTTTAGATCAACAAATTGTGTTGTTTGGGATTTTTGTGTAATTTTCCAAGGAGGCAAGGAAATGCTACCTCCCGTCCTAATTATACTAGTCAAGACTCGTGGGGACAAGCGGCGGATGGCTGGAGGTTCCGTTTTCATTTTTTGGACTGGAGGGAGCTCGCTGAAGTTTAAAGCTGACCAAATACACACTTGTACTCTATCCTGCTTTCTCCTTCACCTTCGCTCACTGTAATAGCTCCCATCTCTCAGAAATGGCGAAAGTGGGTAGGATCAAGCTCGGGTCACAAGGCTTGGAGGTGTCAGCTCAGGGACTCGGGTGCATGGGCATGTCCTCTTTCTATGGGGCCCCAAAACCCGAACCCGACATGATCGCCCTCATACACCACGCCGTCCAAAGCGGTGTCACATTCCTAGACACTTCCGACATCTACGGCCCACACACCAACGAAATCCTTCTCGGAAAGGTACGGTCCATACGAATTCCTCTTTTCCTTTTGTTCACTCTTTATGTTGTTCGCTTGCTAATTCGGTATGGATTCAATTTCTTGGGATAGGCCTTGAAGGGAGGTGTGAGAGAGAAGGTTGAATTGGCCACCAAATTCGGAATCATCTATGCGGACGGGAAGAGAGAGATCCGTGGCGATCCTGCATATGTGAGAGCGGCTTGTGAGGCAAGCTTGAAGAGACTGGACATCGATTGCATTGATCTCTACTATCAGCATCGTATTGATACTCGTGTGCCTATTGAAGTCACGGTTTGTCTGCCTTCCCTTTCTATCATACACTGATCAATCCATGCGGTTCACGTAGTCTTGTATTGTATTTCTTTAATTTTTCACTTACACATGAGGTCTATCACCTAGGGAGTGATAAATGGGTAATAGGATGTGAAAAGGCATAGGGATTGAACCCGACCACAATAAGTACATGTACCCTTAAAATTTAAAAGGTTGGATTTAAAATAGGTTCAACTTTTATGCATGGAACAGATAATTGGCGAGGTGTTGACATGCATCCATCTCAGCATTTACATGATATTTCTGTTGGATAAACTCTTGGATTTGTTAACTTGTTTGAACATCCGTTTATAATTGATAAATGCAAACTTATTTCCATATTATTGATAAGGTTGGGGAACTTAAAAAACTTGTCGAGGAAGGAAAAATAAAATACATTGGATTGTCTGAGGCCTCTGCTTCAACAATTAGAAGAGCACATGCTGTTCATCCTATAACAGCTGTGCAACTGGAGTGGTCCTTATGGTCAAGAGATGTGGAGGAAGAAATTGTTCCAACCTGCAGGTGAGATTTAAACTACAGACAAATATTTATTCATAATATCCATTATTTCTCCATGTTGGAGCTCTTGACTAAACTGCAACAAGAGTTTATGTTTATGACTTTTGAATTAGCTTGTTATCTTCTCAGGGAACTTGGCATTGGAATTGTTGCCTATAGTCCTCTTGGACGAGGATTCTTGTCCTCAGGACCAAAGTTACTTGAGAACCTGACGCAGGATGACTTTCGGAAGGTTTGTGTTGATTCATGCTATTCCAAATATAAATGATGAGCTATGGTTGCTTTTGTCATCCTATTGGTAAATTATTTTCAAGGCCTTAGAATGTAAGAGTAAATCATTGACTGCTGATTCTGACCTCATTCTTTGTAGTTTGAAAAGAATGAACTGCAGTTAAAATTACAATTAATTTCTAAAGGCAAAATCATTAAAACCAGGAAGCTGTGCTAATATATTTAGAAGAAAAAGAACAAAGAAAGATAATAAGCCCAGCATGGTAATGGCCTGTTCAGAGTATAGATTAGCAAGTTGTTAGCTTTTTAAGCTTAACTACTGACAATACATTCAAACAGAGATTCAATCTGGAATTATTAAGAATTCTTTCCTCTTCTAATCTCTTGGCTAGCTGTCTCAATGTGTAGCATGGATTGGATACAGTAGCATGGATTGGGTACAGAGAGAATATGTTATACATCTATCTGGAATCTGTTTGTAAACCAACCTACCCACTCCGGACACTTAGTATTTGTAAAAATAGTAACGAATTGTTTGAGGGCTTGGGTCTCTTAAGAAGAATGACCAATCCTGTGAATGGAAATAACAGTAGCATGTTGCTTAAATGATTTCTCCTTTGTTTCATTCCACAGGATCAATGTGAGATGTTTAACATGTGCTGCAAATAGCACATGTATTATTTTAATTTTAAAATGTTAGGGATGTATAAAGGTTATTAGCATATCTTCCACCCAGATGTTTATGAACTCACTTTAAGTAGTTTATATCTACAATAAGGTGCATTGCACTCGTGTGCAATTATTATATTTATTATGATATGAAGTTATGGTGGCAAAAGATAAAAGTGGAAAATAAGAGTGAATAATGTA
Source organism: Neltuma alba (assembly GCF_004799145.2). Taxonomy (NCBI): domain Eukaryota; kingdom Viridiplantae; phylum Streptophyta; class Magnoliopsida; order Fabales; family Fabaceae; genus Neltuma; species Neltuma alba. Next base: position 146,064 of record NW_021634163.1, on the reverse strand, counting down.
AAATGTTATGATATTTTATATTTGTAATCTCATAACATGCCATGAGTCCATGACTGTCTTAGCCTTGCTTGGTGATGCATTAGGATTTATCATTTGTTCCACCTGATACTTTGTTTCAATTTAAATGAGAGAAAAAATTATTCACAATTGTAATGTTCATTACTGGTCGTTTGACATCTAGATATAATCTCACTGGTATCTGTTTTTTACCGAAATTCAGTATCTGCCTAGATTCCAGCCTGAAAACCTGGAGCACAATAAAACTATATTTGAGAGGGTTAATGAAATGGCTACAAAAAAGGGATGCACTCCATCCCAGCTAGCCTTGGCCTGGGTTCACCACCAGGGAAATGACGTCTGCCCCATACCTGGAACCACAAAGATCGAGAACTTCAATCAAAATATTGGGGCTTTGTCAATTAAGCTAACACCAGAAGAAATGGCACAGCTGGAGTCTTTTGCTGCTGCTGATGCTGTCAAGGGTGATAGATATGGGAGTGAAATAGCTACATGGAAGGACTCTGAAACTCCCCCACTTTCTTCTTGGAAAGCTGCATAAGGAAGCACATGCTCTGCACACTAATTACCTGATGCTGCATCCTTGAGCAAACTGTTCTGTGTATGGGGGCATGCCTTGCCATAGAAAGGATCTTCTTGTATCGATCCTTTTAGGTTGTATGGTTATGTGTGCTTTTGAAGTTGTTTGAATTTTATGGCAAGTGACTCCATGTGTATGGAGGTCTAAATAAGCCGAGCCACCAGACATTGCAAAACTTGTCACTTGACTCCTATTGTCAATGTCGGGGGTTCATATTGACAATTGAGAATTACTATTCTCATGTTGATTTATATTGAGTGTGTTTGGATTAGTAGTGGTAAATATAATTTTTGCTTCATCTTACTTTTGCAAACATGAGTTGGAGTAAGCATTAGTTAATATAATGTAATTTATATTTGAATTGGTGTTTATAAAAAGTCAGTTTGATAAATTGAAATTTATTTGGATAAGTAATTAAAAAGTAAGTTTTGATGTAAAAATAATTAAAAAAAAACATGAGTCTTATTTTATATATATATAATGTATATAATCTAATAAATTTAAGAAAAATATTAAAATTAAAAATATAAAAATGAAGAGTTAATGTATTATAAGAAAAATCATAAATTGTAAAAAATACTTAATTAAATATATTGAACGTAATTTTTGTACATAGAGTTGCTGAATATTATTTTATTTTTTTGCAGATTTTTAGAGGTCAATGGAAAATTAGCAATACATATGAATTGGGTTTATAGTGTACTCTCCATTAAGTTTTATTAGTTATGTTTTTTTCTTAGAATACTTTTGTAAATAATTAAGTTACTGAGTCTTTTTAAGTGATTTTATCTTCTTCCCCCAATAATACAAGGTAGCCTTTTGTCTTTTTATCATTGTTGTACCCTCGACCTGGGAGTATCACTTTGTTGTGGCTCCAATCATGGTGCTAGGAGAGACATCACCACAACAGCACAGGCCCAGTGGATTAAGCGTTAGGTGCCCTATCCTTAGATCGAGGTTGTTTAAGTGCTGTAAATTCTAGTAGGAGAGTTGTCACCTAATGCTTCATAGATACCGTAACATCCCTATCCCTAGCAGCTTTGGTGAAGAGTTGATGTAAAGATATATGGTTCAAGAGTGGTTGGATGGAATTCAACCTATTTTAAAATATTATGATTAAATTATAAACTCACATGAAAAAAAAGACACATTATTGTATAGACTCCCAAAAATTATAGATTTGTTATAAATATTGTATGTATGTGGATGTCCATAACTCCCAATTCTTAGGATTCTTTATAGGATTCTTGACCTTTGAATGTCTTAAACCCATAACCCCTAATGGATGACTTAAGAGGAGTTTTTTATGTTTATTGTCATTATTCCCTTATTCATTTCTTTGTAACCCTTGGATTAGACTTTAATGGTTGGGAGCTTATAAATAGAGGTAATGTACAAGGCATTTGTACCCATTTATGTGTATGAGAAATACTCCTTGTTTTCTCTCCCAATTCTTATCTTGTTATTCTCTTTCTACTCTCTAACTTTTTTATTTTCATAATACGTTATCAACACGAGTAATTAATATGTTCTTATAATGTATGATAATACTTTCTACTAACTTCTCCTTACTCAATTATTCTATTTATCTTATTATCACGTGAAGTTTTAATTTTCTATATATTTGCTATATATTATGCTGTTCTTTTATGATATTTATTAATTTATTCTTTCTATACATCTTAATTATGTTATCTCCCCATTGTGATATTTTGTTATTTATTTTATTTATTTTTCAATACTTCTTGTTCTATTGTTTGTTTACATATATCTATCTAGTTTATATTATGTTGTTTTATATCTATTATAGTATTATATATATGATTATATAATGTTATTTATAGTTGGGTTTATTTGTTATTTATATTTGATTATGAATTTGAATTTATTTAATTTATTTCACTACAATATTATTTTAATTTCATTTTATTGAATGGCTAGAAGCCATACTAGTTTTGATCATGTGATTAGATGATCAAAAGTTATATCACTTTTGCAATTGTTCTTTTGTAAAAGAACAATATGGGTGCCTTTAAATGGCATAACAAGAAAAATCTGTGGCACTTTGATAATCTAATGGTGACAGATATCAAAACCTTAAAAGTTACATGGTGACAAATATCAAAGCCTTGAAGGCTAATAGTCCAAACATCAAATGGCATAAAAGAGTTTTATTTGAAATATTTTTGCTATAGTCCTGAAGACTAATGTTTGGATAAATTGATTGTTACTATTAAAAATAAGAAACATGTCTATATAAGAGTGATAAAAAACATAACCACATTGTATTGGTGGAATTAATAATTTAAGAGCAATGATATTTGGTCTTGGCTATTAAACCGTAATCGAAAGCAATTACAAGCAAATATTATAATATTACCAAAAGTCACGTGGACAAGTATATCCATTGAAGGTGAATGTTAAAATTGGTTATGAAACCAAAGATCAAGAGATATTATGAGAAGTATGAAACATAGTTATAATGCCCAAGGCAATGTTTTGCAAAGAAATATGCTCAAATTAGTCAAAATTAAAAAATATATAAGCCCAAAAGGCTATATGATATTACTTTAAATTTCTTGTGATTGATTGGTAAAAACATATTATTATAAGTATTTGATATTAAGATATTAATAAATATTCCAAGAGTGGTATGAAACAAAATATACTAAAAAGTAATTATTAGTCACTTTGAAATATTTATTTTTTGTGCCAATTTATTTTCACATTTAAGAATGTGAAATATGAATATAATTTATTTTCACATTAATAGAATAACCTAAAAGATCCTCATATTATGATATTGATATTTTATTGTGCCATTTGTGTGCAAATTAAAGAAATGATATATTATTCATATCTTGTTCATTCATATCCTATTTATATGATCTTATTTAATATTAGTTTGAATGATTTATTATGATTTATTGATAATAAATTTTATTATTAGTATTTGAAGTTATTTTGAATTTGATTAAATAAGAAATTAATTGAGAGAGAAAAATTAAGTATTCATATAATATATAAGTATTTTTCCAAATGACATATTTTGAGTGTTGCAAATTAAATAAATGATATATTGTATCTTGATTATTGTTGAGAAATTCTAAATAATACATTCAATTTTACACTTTATTCTCAAAAAGTTTATTTTAAAAGATCATTTATATTTTGTATTCCTTTCAACTATATGAGTTTTTTTATGAAAAGAAATTAAGCATGTGAAAATAATAATGATAATTTTAAGAAAATTTTATGTATGTTGGATTAGTTCAAATATCATTTAATCTTTAATGTTTTGAATATTTTGAAATAACATAATAAAAAATTGGATATTTATATTCCTCTATTCTAACATTAAGAGGTATGTTAATCCTTAATTTTTTTTTTTGGAAATGATGAATCATTGGTCATATATATTGAAATTAAATTATTCTTACTGTGACATTTGAAGAAAAATAAAAAATTATATATTTATATCACATTTGAATTGAGAGAATAGAAAGTTATTTACTTTTAAGAGAAAATTTATTATAAATAGTTGATATTGATCATGATTGGTTGGACAAAATTATTATTTATAGCATGTTTCAACTCTATATACATTGCAAGTTAAATCTATCATATTTATAACTATTCATTATTATGTATTATAATGTTATTAAGATGAATTTGTCTCGTCATTCTTCTCAGATCACATAGTTCCTGAAAAACAATGTGTAAAAATATTACTATAGTTCCTGAAGAATTAATACAAATTTTTTTATGGCCGGACAAAGAATTAATGGTGAAAAATATAACCAATGATCATCATGAATCATATATATGATGTAACAAATTATTGATGATTATTATTAACATCCATTGAAGAACCTGGAAATTCTTTATGAATAGACAACATATTATATGATTCAAAAGTTCATATAGTTCTTGTTCTCAAAGAAAAATTGATTATGTTGATATCACTAATTTTGATGTGGGATAGATCTCTACATTTCTGAAAATATATCAAATTTAGATATATGGGCCCATATTGAGAGCATGTAAACCATACAAGTATTTAATAAATTTGATATATGCATTTATAAGATTGTTACATGTATTATTATTATGTTGCAACCTGAAGTTTGCAAGACTAATTGAGTAAATCATTATATATGTTGAGTACACATTTCCAGAAAAGTGCGATCTAAAAAATTTCTATTGCGAACGCTATTTATATCTTAGCTTTTAAATGATTATCATATATTTATTAGAAAATTGTTGAAAAGCCTGCTTAATAGAATAATCAAGCAAAATAATTTATTAAAGCCATAAGGAGTAGCTAGATCAATACTTTTGAAAGCAAGATCTTCATTTCAGTGTTGACATATTTGATTTGATATTTTATAGCACTTATACATACCAACCCAACAAATTCTCCCAATAAAATTGGCTTTTGGTCAGGAGCTAAATATTTTCATCTCAGAAGTTTAAATATGCAATATTTATTACTATCAACCCACCACAATGCACATAGATGGATATTTAAAGAAAGTTGGGGTATATGTGAAGGGAATTGAAAGACGACGCGCAGCGGAAACAACTCGAAATTTTAAAACTTTCATTCCCTTTCCCGGATCTACCGATCGCGTTTAAGTCAGGTAGTAAGAAGCATTACCTTTAGGCGTTCGATTCCCTGGTGACTTGATGATTCGGCCGTTCAGGATGCTTCTGGTGCCTCCTTTGTCGTTCGAAGTCGACAACTCCGGTCGGCTTCCTCTACCGGTATCCACACGAGTAGCCCTCAACCTCGAACGGCGTGCTAGCGCCTATGTCCGTCTAGGGTTTTAGGAATCCGTCCTCTCTCCTCTCTTTTGGCCGTCTCTTAGGTGTTGGTTCTCTCTTAGTTAAACCCTAGCTCCTCATACTAATATATAGGATGCTATATAGGTTTAATTAATAATATTTAATTTCGAAATTAACTCTAAATTAATTCCGAAATTAATACAATATCAAAATATTGCCTAATCAGATAAGAGAACAATTAAATAAATATGGTTTAAATTAAATCCGTCTCACAGATTTAATTCTCCTATTTATTTAATAAAGAGATGACGGAATTAATTTGTATATATTTAATTTATCCTTATAAATTAAATCTAACAATTAATATCTTTTATATTTATATATATATATACGAATTTATATATATATATATATACACACGTCCACCCTATATTATTCATTGAATCTGGACATATCTTAGATTCAATGAATCTGGACATCATAACTCGTGTCGGGCTATTTTGTGTGCGACCCTGTAGGCCCATATGAAGTTGGCAGTGGGCCATTAACTATAATGACCCACAAGTCGTAAGCGGTCTCTAGCAAGACATCACGACTACCCAATCATATGAGGATCATTGAACGATGCAACCTTTCATACAACCATATCACGTCCCTTTGTCTCACGACATTTTGGTCATGGATGAGGCATGGAGAACGTCATCCTCCTATCCATGACCGTTACTTTCTCGATCCCTGAGTAGTCTGAGTATAGAAATGGAACTACCTTTCCATTATAGTATGGCCATACATTTCTCAGACTCACTCATCGAGGGGCCCAGTAATGTCTCTCTACGAATGTGAGGGACAAATTCCATCTTGACCATTCACATTCCTACGCATGAAAAACCACTAAGCCTGAACATAGTCTTTATGATCACTTGGTCAAAAGTGACTTTTGACTAGGTCAAAGCTAAGCGTTTCTCATGTATGAATCCATGATGATCTCAGGTCAAAGGGCACAGTGACATGGTTTGTATATGAGAGAAGCTTATGACTTAACCCATGCAGCTCTCTCATAGCGGGTCGGTCCAACACCTTGTACTCTTACATGTGCCTATGACTTTAATTTATATCTCCATATATCTTTAAAGTCATACTGGTCTTATTTCATCTTTGCTCCCACATAGATGACCGACCAGGGACATTTAGGATAAACCATGAGTTATCCAAGGATAGTTATCACAGTAAACATGCAAATAATATGATAACGTAATTAATAAACTCATAAATTAACAATGTTCAAAACATAATGATTGGCCCCTAGGGCACAATTTCCAACAATATGTTGAGTAAGAATCTCTTTCTTCTCTCTAAATGAAATGAAAGGATATTTTTAAATGAAACAAATAAATTTAGGAGACTTATACTATATAATTAATTGATTGTTATTCGACAAAATTTTTTCAACATGAACAAAGTTTTCCCAACATGAGGGGGAGAAATTAAATAGCTAGAAAAGATAACATATAAAATGTATTATCATTATTAAGCATAGATCTTCAGATATATGATAGTATGAATCAAAAGTTCATCAAAGAATGCATTCATGAGATGTTACAAAAATCTGCCAGATGTTATTACTGACCTAAGTGAGTATTGCTAAATCTCATATTCTAGCTAAAAATGCTCCAATTAGTATAAATAAAAGTGAAACATGCCTAAAGCATGAGAGATTAATCGGTTCTAATATAATTATATCGAATAAAAAGAAGCATGAAATTTAAAAGTCATATTAAGAAAGCATGTGCTCTAGAAGAGTGCCAGGACTAATTAAAAAAAAACTCCAGATTCAGGTACTTGAAAAGTAATGAAAATATCTTAATAAGTTATGTCACAAAAAAAAAATGGAACCAAAAGATAAAGTTGTCGGCAACGTTTTTGATAATAATATCATGTGATTTTAAAGACAAATCTTATATGAAAATAGAAATTTGGCCAAAAGCAAAAGGAAAAAAGAAAAGACACAATGGAAATATAATTATATTATTTTAATATGTGAAAATTATGGACCTGCAATCCAAACACATCAAATACAAAGTTATTATGTGACATGAATATTTTTGTGAAAATAAAGAATTTCACAAAGGTCTAGTGATTATGATTAGGCATAATATTTTGTGATAGATGCAATAATTTTTACATATATTACTAGTTTGGCAGTATATGAAAAACAAAATATGTATCTGTTAGATATCATTATAGCATATGCATGTGGCTCACTAAATAATGAAGTTTACATTAGAATTCTTGAAGGATTTAAAATGCCAAAAGCATATATATAGAAGAAATCATCCAATATTTAAAATATTATGTTGACTAAGATAATCTGAGTATGCATATTTGGCTCAAAAAAATGTATTAAAAAAATAAATAATTTCGTATCTTACTTGACCTGTAGATTAAGTTATTGAATGCATCAATGATTGCAAAATGATTGATTTTTATTATGATAATTTTGTAAGCAAAATATATTCAACCAAATACACTAAAAGTCCCATGTATTTATTCTATAATAATATTTACATATATTGTCAATATTACGTGTTATAATTTTGTGAGTAAAGATAAGTTTCTGTAGGTATGAATGTGAATAACGAAATTGAGATTAGATATGTCGCTCGATGAAACTATTATATGATATCATTTTGTTCAAATTAAATTAATCATGTCGATGCAAAATATATTATGGTGTTTTTCAAAATAACCTTTCCTTGCAATTTCATCAGTGCAAGTGAAGAATATATTGATAATTCCACATATCTAGAAGATATGTTAGAGGAATACATTTCAATATAATTTGATGACGACGTACTGTGCATAGTTAAGCTAAAAAAAAGATATGCTTGAAAAAGCATTGAACGACTTGAAAAATTAATATATTCTATTATGATGAAATGATAAAGAGTGATCTTGTTGACAGGGGGATTAAAAGTGATGTTGTCATTAGAGCGACTGGGCGAGTAAAGATCATGCTATACTCTTTTTTCTTAGCCAATATTTTGTCCCACGAGATTTTTCTTACAAGGGTCTTAATGAGGCAGCTCCAATATATATTGTGTACTCTTTTTCCTTCACTAGGTTTTTTTCCCAATGAGTTTTTCCTAGTAAGGTTTTAGTGAGGCATAAAATTTGTTCTGGACATCCAATGGAGAAAGTTATAAATATTATATATATGTGATGTCCATAACTCCCAACTTTTAGGATTCTTCATAAGATTCTTGATCTTTGAATGTCTTAAACCCATAGCCCTCCAATGAATGACTTAAGAGGAGTTTTTCATGTTTATTGTTATTATTCCCTTATTCATTTCTTTGTAACACTTGGATTAGACTTTAATGGTTGGGAGCCTATAAATAGAGGTTATGTACAACCCATTTGTACCCATATATGTATATGAGAAATACTCCTTGTTTTCTCTTCCAATTCTTGTTTTGTTATTCTCGTTCTATTCTCTCACTATTTTATTTTCACAAGAAGATTCATCAATGTAATATTTGCTATAGATGAATGTTCTTTTTTTTTTTTTAATAACCAGAAATAGATGAATGTTCAATACTTAACAACTTGGATTCATGAATAATGGACTCAAGATTAAATGATTCATGAAAGTAATAATAAAGTTCTCCGAATCTTGAATTTCATGAACATTCACAAAATACGATGATATATATATATATATATATATATATAACAGCCATTTAAAATTGGTTAAATCATTATCTAATCTTGGATATTGATTAATACATTAAACGAATAATATTGATATGGCATTAATTACATATTATAATGATAATCGTCATACTCCTATAAGAAGCTATACTTAAGCTACATCAGATAATACAATTTATTAGAATTTAAAATCTAATCAAATATTCTAATCTACGCATCACAGGGGAGAGGGGGGAGAAATTTCTCATTTACGGTTAAGAACTGTTAAATAATAATACATCATTTTTTTTTGGCCAATAGATAATGATGCATCATTTAACGTATGTTCAAGTGCTACTCTGTAGTATACATATATGTCCTTTTTTTGGTCCAAAGTAGTATATATATGTCTTTAAACTTGTAGCACAGATCAACCATAAGTTCAGATTATTCTTGCTTTCCCCAGTTCATAAATAACCATATTAGAATATCATGCAGATATAAAAAGAGAGATGGAGAATGAGTTTGCAATGAAGCGAGGAGATGATCTCCACAGTTATGCTCAAAACTCAACCTTTCAGCCATGTGCTCTTATTATGCTTTCGCCTATAGATAAATAACTAATATGCAGAGATTAAAAAATTAGTTAAATATGTTGTTTGGAAAAAATGTCTTTTAGTTTCTTTAAAGTATTCATTTTAATTATTTTTATTGGGAACTACTTTTTTAGCATGAAAAACTCCTTAATTAATGTGTGCAACGATTAATATGGAGAGTGTTAAAAAAATTATAATTTCGGTAACAATGCAACAATTAAAATGGAGAGTTTTAAAAAAATTCTAATTGCGATAACAAAGTAAACCAAGGTCATCCATTTAAAATCAAAGTGATCCGTCTCTTTTTTTTCTTTTTTGGCCAACCAAAATAAACCTCTCTATTAACTCTTATATTTAAAATTAGAGGAGTGTCTAATTTCATAAAAGAAATAAAAATAAGTTGTAACCCCTCATTCCCACAAAGAATCATTAATAAAAATGTCATTCAAGTTGGTTTATTTCTTCTTCGCCATTTTTTTTAGTAGAGTAAAATTATTCCTAATACTAATTTTTGGGCTTCTAAAGGGTCTCCCAAATAAGTACTTAATTGACTTTAATTCATCACTAGAAAAAAGCACAAAAATTTCTCCCATGTGTAAATATTTCTATGAGAAGCCTTCAAACTTTTAAAGCGAATTAAAAAGTTAATTAAGAGATGAAAAGAGAAATAGAGAGAGACACAATATAGAACTCAGTTTTTGTTCTCCTGAATTTATTGTATTTTTTTTTTTTTTGAGAACAACCATTCAAATGTGAATCTTATTTATTTAATAAAATACACTCTTTGAATCTTGGAGCTAGTTGAAGAGTTTATTTAAATCCTAAATGTTAGAGTTCAACTCAGCATGCCTTCTAAATTTACAATTTTTTTTCAAATTATTCTTATTCATTATACATGTATTTACTTTGTCTTCTAATCTTATAATTTTTTTAAAAGAACTATCCTTATTGATGCCGTGGATTGCACATGTAATGGGACTTCCCAACAATAAGATAGTTCCCAATGTAATAATTAGAAGATATATTTTAGGAAAACTAACAATTTTTTTTACAAATATTCATTTAATTAATTTTCTTAAGGATTAAAGTGTAAATTTGTCTCATAAGTTTTCACTCAAAGTAAGGTTGCCTTGGAAGTTTTTTTTGGATTCAAAGTTGTCCTGAAAGTGTTAAAATAGAGCAATGTTGAGCCTTACAATTAAAAATATTAAGGGAAAACCATATTGGAGGTACTTATACTTTTTTTCAATTTTCAATTTGGTACCTATGTATTTTTTGTTCTTAACTAAATCTTTAATTTTACTCTATTAACATCATTAATCCTTATGTAGAGACTAAAAATATCAATAGAACAAAGTTATAAGAGCTAATGTTGCCAAAAAGATAAAATTAAATGTTTAATTAAAGGGAAAAAAACACATAGGTACCAAATTAAAAATTGAGAGAAAGTATAGGTACCTTCAATATAGTTTTCCCAAATATTAATAATTAATGTTAATATTTTAATGGTCAATGTTAGTTTTTTAACAGAATGAGGTAACATTACTACATTTTGAAACTTAAAAGGCGATACTGAATTAAAAACATTTTTGGGACAACATTACTCTTGAGCAAAAACTTCAGGACAAATTTTGTTTTTTTTTTTTTTTACTTAGACAATTGGGAGGGAACCCACACCCATACTCTACACACCGAGCCACGCTCACTTTGGTCCTCGTGGGTATAGGACCCATAACCTCTTCTAATATCTATAAACTAGTTACTTAGCTTCCGAATTCTGGAGTGGAGGGAGTATTTTAAAATTCTATGAGATTTTGATACGCACATAAGATATAACTAATTAAGTAACCACATGACGTGTGCAGAGGAATATAATTGAAGAAGCCAAAAGTCCTTTGCAAAGTGCAATAGTTGACGAGTTTGATTCAAGAGCCATTTGTGCTTCATCTACAAATCCAATTTGCATAGCAGACTTGGGTCGCTCTACAAGACCCAACACTTTCACCGCAGTACAAAACATAATAGAAAAAATTATACAGCTCCAATTCCAATCCCGAAATTACCAAAATGCCTCAGAATTTCTAATCTTCTTCAATGACCAAGTCTCAAATGATTTGAATACTCTCTTTCAAAATCTTCCTCCCAATAAAAATTAATTTGCTGCTTCAGTTCCTGGCTCTTTCCATGGACGTTTATTTCCAAACAAAGCTTGCATTTAGTTCATATATCTTCAGCATTGCCTTGGCTTTCTGAGCTGCCCAAAGAGCTTACTGGTAGAACTTGTGGTGGTTGGAAACAGGGGAAGAATCCATCATACGAATGGTCCAAGTGAAGTTGAAGATGCTTATAAGAGTCAGTTTATGATGGATTTGGAGAGATTTTTGCAAGCCAGAGCTCAAGAACTTGTGGGCAATGGATTAATGGCAATATGATGCAGGCTGCTCATGATGTAACTGATTTTAATGGTGAATTGCATCCTGGGAAAGATCTTGAACTCATGGGAAGCTGTCTAATGTATATGATTAAATTGGTATGTAATTGAATTTGACTTCTATAAAACTTGTTTGGAGCTGCTTAATATAAGAATTTATAAACACTTTTACATAAATAGAGATAAAATTTTATAAATTTTTTTTTCATATACTTACCTCGTATTTTGAAGTTAATTATTTGATAGGGCGAAACTCATTTAAAGTGACTAGGCCCATTTGGAATATTAGACAACTATTCTCTCACAATATGTTAATTTTTTCCCATACCTAAATATGATACATAATTTTTAGCCCTTATTTTTTTTATTTATAATATATAGATCAGAATTCTATGATGTTTTAAAAAAAATCTAAAAATACCTCTATTTGATTATTTGTCCCCCAACCCTAAATAATCTTTCCAAAATTTACCCATATTTAGCACATATTTGGAAAGAATAAAATATTATTCAGACATAAACAAGCTCCTTGGTCGGCAAAACTTTGGCAATTATATACTAAATTTAGGGATGGCACCGGACTATTATTTGTTATATACACCATCTGGTTTATAGCATAGAACTTTCTCTGCACCTCATATGGTCGGTTCAAAATGTAGGAAATTTGTAGTTTTAATAAGAAATATCTTTTATTTTTACCCCAATGTTGGTTAATGTGCCTCCAGCAATTTTGCATGAAAATTGTTGGTGTTACTTGTAGATAAGGGGAAAACCAAAAAATAATAATAATACTCAACTTCTTATGAGATTTGGGGGGGGGGGGGAATGGATGTTCCTAATATGCGTTATATGTGTTGGAAGTATCCTGCATTATGAACTGGAGGTAGTAAGCTTTTGTGTGAAAAAAATAATTTAAGATTTTGGTAATTTTTTTTTCCCAATGCAGGGACTCATAAGTAAAGAAAAAGTGGACAATTTCAATGTGCCCACATATCTCCCAAGCGACAATATTTGAAAGTAACAAAGACTTTAGCCTCCAGTAAATGGTCATAATGGATTAAAAGTGCTTATTCATGCCAAGCTTGGAAATTTAATGTTTGGAAGTGCTGATTGTGAAGCAGTTTGGAGATGTAATTGTTGATGAGCTTTTTGATCGTTTCAAAAAAAAATTATGGAATTCCCAGAAATCATTAGTAATCCTAAATGTAAGAGGCGCCCATTGTATGTTCTTCTGAAGCGAAAGTTGCATGCATGAAAAGACATATAAGTTCATTATTGATATATTTCAGCTAGTGTAAGAAGAAATTAATTGACTCAAGTCTTTACCTCAATGGGAACAAGCCAATAAATTATGAGTCAAGTTGTGATATATTACCTTCGCTTCTTAATATAAGAACTCATTTAACTTTTATTTTAGTCATAAATATAAGATCCTAATCCACTTTGTCTCTCATATTTATCTTTTTTTTTCTAAGATTGTCCTTGTAATGATGATAGTTCTAACCAATACACTTGATTAATAAGGATATTTTAGGAAAGATAACACATATTTATTACAAATAACTAACTTAACTAATTTTCTTAATTTACTTGAATTAGTTAACTAGCTCTTATATTAAGAACTGGAGGTAGTATTTACTAATGCATTCCCTTATTGATGTGTGTTCTCTCCGAACTTGTGATTACTAGTTGAATATAAAATGTATCGAGTCTTCTGTACAATTCCATAAAATTGGACTTATAAAGCCTATATTTATTAGCTACAACAACAACAAAGCTTTATATCCTGTTAGGTAAGGGTTAACTACATGGATTGCATAATATAATTGTGCTCTATCTGTGATCAAGCCTTTGAATAGATTGTTAATTGAAAGCTCTCACTCACTATCTTCATTGAGTTTTTTTTTTGTTGGGGGGCTAAATTTTATCCTAAAGTTCAGAAAAATTTTATGCAGTGCATATTTTCCATTGATCTGACGTGGTAAAGGCAAGAGGTCCATGGTAAAAAGAATAAATAAATAAAAGGTTAGGAGGTGTTCAGTAAGGTTATGTGTAACTGACCGGACATTTGTATAATTTAGTCATATATATACATATATAAAATACTTGTATATAAATATTCATATGCACATGACTAAATGGGAAATGACTTTATTGTCCTCATGTAAAAAAAAATCACTTCCTTGGTTGGTCAAAACCAGAGCTCAAGTAGGTTGTGTGGAATCCCAAATATAAAATCTAATAAATAAGATCTTATATTTAGAATTGGAGGTAACATACATCCATTAAAACATATACATCATATCAATGTTGGAGAATGGAATTACTAAAACTGTTTAATTTTTGGTTTTGCTCACACACGCACATATATATATATATATATATGGCTACAAGAAAGGTGTGCACTCCATCCCACCTTGCATTGGCCTGGCTTCACCATCAGGGAAACACTGTGTGCCGCGTACCTGGAAGCACCAAAATCGAGGACTTCGATCAAAATATTTGGGCTTTGTCCATTAAGCTGACGCGGGAAGAAATGGCGGAGCTGGAGTCTTTTCTGCTGCTGATGCTGTAAGTGTGATGGATATCGGTTCGGAACCTCTCCTATTCCCTTTTCATCCTCTTCCCTCCTCTACTTTTTATAAACTTTGGATTATTATATTTTAAAAGTTCAGATTTTAATTTTTAAAAACTATTTATAAAAAATTTTAAAAATATTTAGTATATATGCAAACCATTGTAATTAAACTTCAATAGAGTTTATGATTTATTATTTGTTAATTTTTATAATTTAATATTTTAATAATAGTTTTAATAAGATTTAAATCTCAACCGTTAACATAATAATCTAATGATTTTAAAAAGAAGAGGAGGAAAGAGGATGAAAAAGAAAGAAGAGAGGTTCCGAAACGGATGTATAAGGGGATAGAGTAACTGCATGGAAGGAGTCTGATACTCTCCCACTTTCTTCTTGTGGAAAGCTGCATAATTAAGGAGGTCAATTCTTGTGTAAATTCTTTCAGAGTGTACATGGTTATATGTTTTTTGAAAGTTGTGAATCTATAGGGCAAGTGGGCAAGTGACTTCTATATGTTTGTATGTATAACTAAGCCGAGTCACCTGACATTTTCATAGACGGTCACTTGACTCCTATTATAAATGTTGTGAGCACCACCTTGGCAAATTACTATTGTTTTGTTTTGCATTGAGTTGCATATCCAATTTGAGTATTGTCCGAATTTACTGATAACATACTAGAAGGCGTTTAATATTGAGAGTATAAAACTTAAGAAGTAATCATCTAATTAGAGGCCCAACAACTCTTTCTAGATGATCAGAGAAATTAAAATAAAGATTGTAATGGCTCACAAGTGCCGCCCAGTCCAAGCCAGTAGAAAAATGAAGAAATGACAAGTGGTTTGTTGAAAACTAGACGTAAACTGAGATAAATAGAATTTAATTAAGATATATCGTAATTTTGCATTCTCACTGTCTTTTAATTCTTTGCAACATTTTTAGCATATCGATTTTATATTCTATTTTGTGTTAAAAGAGAGTATACTTTTAGAAATCCTAAAACTATAGTTTTATAGTCAAAACATCCTTTTAGAAATTGTTTTCCAGACGTTTTTACTTGTGAATTAATATTTTTATTTAAATATTACTTTTTTTTAGAGTTATATATAAAAATCTTTGTATTTTTAGTTGGATTCTATTATTCTAAATGATCGGTGTGACCTTGAATTATATACAATTTGAATCACTCATCCTTCAACCACTATCTCAATTAATTTATTAAACAATTCTATTTTCATACCTTGCTCCCCACGAAATATTGACTCAAGCAATCAACTTAGACTAAAGCAATTAAATAATTAATTATAATTCTCTCCCCACACAATCGACTCAGACTGAAACAATTTAAGCTATAATTCTCGAGGAGGGTTAGTGGATCATATTAGGATTAATTCATACTCCAGCTGGTCATAATTGAAATAATATATTTTTTAATATTTTTCATTATTTTAGATAATAATAATGAAAAAGCATAGAAATATAAATATAAAAAGTAGAATTTCAATGATATATAAAGAGTTTTTACGAAAATTTTCAGAAAAAGAATGGTTTAGAGTTCATCTAATACTTTGAAATATCTTTTAAAATGCATCTAATATCTTACAATATTTTACCATATAGTTTTATATTTAAAGTATTTTTTGGTGGCATCAGTTTTGCTTGATTAAGTGCATGGAAATAGAAGAAATAAATCTTTTTTAGTGTAAAAAAGTCTAGGTGAGTTGGTTTTAAGGGCTTACCAAGTCTAATACATGCCTCCAGATTCATAGATCACTTATAAATGTATGTATAGATTGCCCATCAATAAAATTTTTATGTCGGCAAAAGGATTCAAACTCATGACTTTGTAAGTCATGAGCTAACTTGGTGAGGAAGTACAATTTTATTAATAAAGTTTGTAGGACAAAAGAAAAAGACAGAAGACAAGGAAATTTTCTTTTTTGGGGGCCAAACAGAAGACAAGGAAATTGAAGACTATAAAAGAGTGAACCTATGGGGGCAACTGAATTCAAGGTAAACCAAATACACACTTGTTCTCTATCCCGCTTCCTCTCATCTCATCGTAATAGCCCTCATCTCAATTCTTACAAATGGTGAAAGTGGGTAGGATCAAGCTCGGGTCACAAGGCATGGAAGTTTCAACTCAGGGACTCGGGTGCATGGGCATGACCTTCGGTTACGGGCCTCCGAAACCCGAACCCGACATGGTCGCCCTCATCCACCATGCTGTCGAGAGCGGCGTCACATTTTTTGACACTTCTGACGTCTACGGGCCGCACGCCAATGAAATCCTTCTCGGGAAGGTACTGTTCATACGAACTCCTTTTCCTTTCGGTGATTCTTAAAGTTTCGGTTTTTTTTTTTTCGTGGTATAAAGACGATCAGGTTCTTTTTTTCTCTCTGTCCGAGTGAAAACTGAATGTGTCAACTTAACTTAAAAGGTATTTGAATAAAACCAAACTATAGTTTATAGAAAGGTTTCTAGGAGAAAAGTTATTTTTGAGAATAGATTTTATAAAAAAATAATTCTGATAAAATGAAAATAGTTGGATAGTTGTTATTAAAAACACTTTTTATTTGTACAAATTACTAAAAAGGACATAAGTTAATATGATAATAACATAGAAGATGGATTTTATAATATATTTTTATTTGAAGTAATAAATTTGTTAATAATATATTTTTGCCAACATAATAAATAATATATAAAAAATATAATTACTAAATAATTAATATGTGTATAAGTATTTATAAAATATAGGATTGAATATGTTTTTAGAAGAATGATTAATTTTTTTCCAACAAAAAAATATTATTTTGCCTTAAAGATTTTAAACAAAAAAATCCCATAACATTTTTTCACAACTATTTTTTTAGCAACATGCTACCTCCGATATTTAATATAAGAGCTATTTTGATATTCAATTTGGTTCTAAATATAAAATTTCAATCCATTTTATTTCTCATATTTATCTATTTTTTTCAAAGTAGTCTTTATAGTAGTTGTACATATTAAATATTTCATCAAATGGTACTTCTAGCTAATACACATAATTAGAAAGAGTATTTTAGGGAAGACAACATCTATTTATTACAAATAACTAATTTAACTAATTTTTTTAATCTACTTAAATTAGTTAACTAATCCTTATATTAAATATTATATATAGGATTACAATGTAAAAAAAAAAATGTCCACATTTTCAAAACAACTTTTTTTGGCTTTTCAGGGGTCATGATTTACATGGGTCAAACCATAATTTTGGAACCTAAATATGATTTCATAAAAATATGGGGTATTTAGTAACATTTTGGGCCAAACCATGGTTTGGGCTCCAAAAGTGATTTTAGCAAGTTAACCAAGTATCCCTAAGAAATGAACTAACGGTGACAACAAAAGACCCGCTTTCTTCCTCACCAACCATCTAAATTAAGGAAAGATAGGTACTTGCCCCTTTCTATCCATAAATTTTAAATTTAAGAAGATGTGTGATTCATTTTATAAGTTTTAATTTGAGTTTGTCTTTAACATATAGTATTTTTTTTCCCCTAATTTTGCTCTTAGTTATTTATTCTATCTTCTTTGTCATGCTCTCTTTTATCACATTTCTTCACCCCTTCTATTTCATCCTTTTTCTTATTTATTATAAGAACATAGTTAAAAATTTTGTATGTTTAATCTACTTATTGTTTTAATTAAATTTAACTAATTGTTTATCATTCATGAATTAATTATTTAAAATTTATGATAAAAACGAGAAGAAATAGTAACAGTAGTTAACATGTAATCTATAAGAGTGCTTGGCAAGTTGGTCAACTATTTTGTTATCATCTCATAGCTAAGAACAATCTGCCATGCTGCTAATCAGGGGTGGAAACAGGCAAGGCCATGCCAAGAGTCACCCTTAACAGGCTCAGCCTATGGTAAGGCCTGTTGGCTTGAGCCTGGCCTGCGGCCAGTGAAAAACCTTTTAATTGGCCTGAACCTGGCTTGTAATCAGACCTGGCCTGGCCTGTAACCTGTTAAGAAGTATGTTTTTTTTAACAAATTTCAAACACACATAAATCAATTTAAAATTACAATAATTCAATCCAATTTATCTAAAATACAAGCAGAAAATGTGAAATTATCAAATTAACACAATTTGTAAAACATGTTCCCTTAGGCCCAAAAAAAAATCAAATATAAAAAATTATTAGAAAACATAATTTCACCCTGGTATAAAAATATCACTTCATCCCATCTCTAGTATAAAAATTAGTTGATGATTAGATCTAGTTTAAAATATGAAACATCCTTAATCCCTTTTACATTTTAAATTTATCGTATGTTCAAACTAATTTACTAACAAAATGATATTTGATCCTGTCGTTACACATGGTTGTTTTAAAAAAAAAAAGTTACATTTATTATAATTTATTGATGTATTTAAATTAATTAAGCAACTATTATAATAAGAATTAGATTGAGCACACATATATACGGTTTAACACATAATAGGTCAATTATATATATATATATATATTCTATATAAGATTAATATAGAAAGCATGGATCAAATAAATGAATGATGCTTTTATTTTTTTTAATGCACTTATGTTTTCTTTTTCCGTTTAAATATGTGTTATTATACACGTATCAATTATTTTTATTATAGAGAATGGAAATGAAATGAAGCATGCAATAAGCTCTAGATAACACATTTATGTGGATGGAGTTTCCTCAATTAACCAATTAGAATAACAGATTCCCTCCTGTTCATTTACAATTTTAACCTAAAAAAAAAGATAATAGGACCAGGCTGCCTAATAGGCCTAACAGGTTTACTATCAGGCCTGAGCCTGACATGATAAAGTAAGCAGGCCTTTTTATAGGCCTAAACCTGTTCTAATATCTAAATAAACCAGACCAGGTCACAGGTCCCTAACAGGCCATTTGGCCTATTTCCACCCCTACTGCCAATCCTTTCAGAAAAGAGATATAATTTTCGATATAACACCCGTGTGTAGAGTCACAACCCCTATAGAGAAGATTAAAAGTATCAAGTTTTTACATTTTAATGAGTTAATGTAAATTTTGATCCTTTAAATTTATTCTTATTTTGATTTTGGTCCTTCAAGTTATAAATTATAGGTTTTGATTTTTCAAATTTTCTTTTATTTAAAATATTGGTCCTTATGATCCAATAAAAACTTAGGTCATTTTATCTCCTGAGAATCCAAATCCTATAATTCAAATTTAAGAAACTAAAACTAAAATGGGCGCAAACTTAAAAGACTAAAGATTATATTAATTTTTTTTTTTTGATATCCAAGAGACAAAACAAAACAAACTAAAAGGGGCAGCCTCGACGATGTAATCCTTCATTACTACCTCACGCAACTCCTCAGTCATGAATGAGAACAGATGCAAACCAGGGGCGGTCTTAAGCGCCTTCTTAGCTAGATGATCGGCTACATCGTTAGCTGATCTCGGAATGAGACCCAGATCCACCTCCCAAGAGCGATCAACCAGAGAGCGAGCTTCAGAAATCAACTGGAGAAGATCATATTAACCTTTTTAATATCTATGATAGGATTCGGGTAAAAATTCTTTAAAAGATCATAAAAAGTTGAAAATTGTTCTAGTTTCTAATAAGATATCAAAATGCCGTAGAATCTATGCCGAAATTCACTTAGGGGGTGTTTTCCCGCCGTGTCAAACACTGTTTTCTAAAAATATTTTTTTTATAAACGGAGATAAACTCCTGTATGTATATGTATTTATTTTGTATAGCGTAGAATTACTTATAAAATTAAAAATTATGGTTTGGTCACCTTTTAGAAGACGAAAACGCAAGATCATGTTTGTTCACTCTGATTTGTGTGACTAATTTTTGGTATGAATTCAATTTCTTGGCATAAGCATTGAAGGGAGGTACAAGAGAGAAGGTTGAATTGGCAACCAAATTCGGAATCAGTTATGTGGATGGGAAGGGAGAGATTCGAGGCGATCCTGCGTATGTGAGAGCGGCTTGTGAGGCGAGCTTGAAGAGACTGGACACCGATTGCATTGATCTCTACTACCAGCATCGTATTGATACTCGTGTGCCTATCGAAGTCACGGTTTGTTTGCCTTCTCTTCCTATCTATCATATTATGATTTAGTTCAATGAATGCTGTGAGAGGATTTTAATGGATGGGAGGGAGGGAAGGGAATTAACGGAGAGGTACCTTAATATTATTATTTCGTCGAGCCTGTTTCAATGTCGCCGGAGCTTTACGTCAAATCGTTGTGCCTATCGGTGTTCTGTGCGCTTTTTCTCTCTGGTTTTCTGATTCTGCCCATATTTGCGACTCTACTTTCCATTTTGATTTCGTCTCCAGATCTCGCCGTTTTGATTGGAAAAAGAACAAGAAAAAAAACCCACCATCACTGTCTTTGACCCGCCCCTAATTTTAAAAAGAAAAAAAAAAAACTATCACGGTTAGTGAGGGCAATCGCGAACCGGAGGTCGCCGTCGCCGTTGTGGAAGGGAGGAGGAGGTCGTCGTCCAAGGAGATCAATTTGGTCGACGCCGCTAAACTCACTCCGTCAGGTGTTTAGTGATTAGTAAGGGCAAAATAGAAATATTGAAAATATTTATGGGTAAAATTGTCAGGTACGAAAATATTACTCAGATGGTCTCCTTTCCTTCCCTTCCCACTTATTAAACAGACAAAATCATGATGTTCCATGCGGTTTAAGTACACTTTGAAAGCCATCTAGCCTGCTGGTCCAAAAAAAAAAAGAAAAAAGAAAGCCATCTAGTCTTACTAAACAGCATTGGAAGCCAAACCCTTTTTTATTTTTTGGTGAAGGGAATTCAAACCCTTTTAATATACACAAATATACTTTTAACGGTAAATTACTTCACTATTTTAATCTTCATATATTTATTTTGGTCACGTGGTGACTAAATATTGCCATATTGGAAGAGTATTGAATTAATATAACCTTGAAGAGTCAAAATGAAGAGGATGAGACCGGAAGGGCGAAACAAAAGTGATACAAAGTGTATTTTATTATAGGGAGAATGAAAAACAAAGGCAGTGGAAATTGCAAAATTCTAAATCAGAATTTGTTACGAAATTAATTTGCAAATAACAATACATTTTTATGAAAATACCTAATTTGAGATTTTGCAATTTTCACAGTCTTTTTTTGTCATTTTTCCTTTATTATATCAAATGTTATGCAATGTAATATAATTTAAATTTAATATTGACAAGTGGCTTCTCAACCATCCTTCTTGGTTCTGCTTTTTCAATAATTCATTATTAATGTTAATTAATAGCATATGACTCTGCCTTGTTGAATTGGAAAAGTATAGAGCATTATTTTAATCCAACAAGACAATTTTCCCAAAATAGGGGAAATTTTTCACTCACACATAGGTCCATAAACTAGGGAGTGAATAGTGGGTAATAGGATATGGGAAGGGAGTGATTAAACCCAATTGAAAAGGTTGGATTTAAAACAGATGCAACTCTGATACATGGAATAGACAAATTGGCGAGGCATTGACATGCATCCATCTCAACTTGTACATGATACTTCTTCTGGAGAAAGGAATTCATGTCCTTGAATTTTTGGATTTGTTGACTTGTTTGAACATTTGTTTATGACTGATAAATGCAAAATTATTCCCATATGATAAGGTTGGGGAACTTAAAAAACTTGTTGAGGAAGGAAAAATAAAATACATTGGATTGTCTGAGGCCTCAGCTTCAACAATTAGAAGAGCACATGCTGTTCATCCTATAACAGCTGTGCAATTGGAATGGTCCTTGTGGTCAAGAGATGTGGAGGAAGAAATTGTTCCAACCTGCAGGTGAGATTTAAGCTAAAGACAAATATTTATTCATAATATCTATTATTTCTTCATGTTGGAGCCCTTGAATAAACTGCAACAAGTGTTTATCCTTATGACTTCTGAATTGGTTTGCCACATTCTCAGGGAACTTGGCATTGGAATTGTTGCCTATAGTCCTCTTGGACGAGGATTCTTGTCATCGGGACCACAGTTACTTGAAAATCTGACACAGGATGACTTCCGGAAGGTTTGTGTTAATTCATGTTGTTCTCAATACAGATGATGAACTATAGTTGCTTCTGTCATGCTAGTGATAAATTATTTCAAGGCCTTAGAATATGATAGTAAACCATTGACTGCTGATTCTGACCTTACTCTGTCCTCTGATATTTTAGTTCTAGTTTTAAAAGAATGAACTGTTAGTTAAAGAAATAGTTTTTTATTTTTTAAACAGAGTGGAAATAGTTTTTTATTTTTTAAACAGAGTGAAAAGAAATTGTTGATTAATACTTTTTACAACTAATTTCTGAAGGCAAAATCGATAGAACCAGGGATTCAGTCTGGTAATGGCCTGTTCACTTCAGAGTATAGTTTAGCAAGTTGTTTGGTTTTAGTGCTTAACTACTGAAAATACTTACAAACAGAGATTCAGTCTGAAATTATTGAGAATTCTTTCCTCTTCTGATCTCTTATTTATCTGTTTCAAAATGTATCATGGATTAGGTACAGAAAGAATACATTATGTATCTCTCTGGCATCTGTTTGTTTGTAAACGAACATGCCCACTCAGGACACTTTGGTATTTCTGAAAATAGTAACGAATTATTTTTGGCAATAAAAGTACTTAATATATCTACAATAAGATACATGCACTATTATGATATGATAAGATTGAATATAAATATTATGATATTTAATACCACTTCTGATCCTTATTATAAGAGCTAGTTTGACATACAATTTGGTCTTAAATATAAGATCCTAATTCACTCTGTCTCTTATATTTATCTTTTTTTTTTTAAGTAGTTCTTATAGTAGTTGCATATGTTAAAAGTTCCATCAAATAGTACTCCTTCGGTCCTTAATATAGGACCCAATTCTTGAGTTGGTTTTGGTCCTAAATATAAGACCCATTTCTCATATTTATCAATTTTCTCTAAATTACCCTTATAGATACTCCCTCAACCATAATCAAGTAGAAGAGGGAAAGGGGGTATTAAAAAAATGATTATGGTGTTTTAGGAAAAACGTGTCACATTTCTTATAATTAATTAACTTACCTAACTTTCTTAACCTAATTAAATTAGTTAAATGGGTCTTATATTAAGGACCGGAGGAGTAGCTCAACTAATACACACAATTAGCAAGGTTATTCTAAGAAAGATAATACCTATTTATTACAAATAACTAATTTAACAAACATCCTTAATCTATTCAAATTACTCAACTACCTCTAGTTCTTAACCTGCTATGAGTCCATGAGTGTCTTAGCCTTGCTTGGTGATGTATCAAGATTTTATAATCCCTCCTACCTGACACTTTCTTTCGAATTAAACAAAGAGCAAAAATTATTCACAATTGTAATGTTCATTATTGATCGTTTGATATCTACATATAATCTCACTGGTATATGTCTTTTACCCAGTCGCAGTATCTGCCTAGATTCCAGCCTGAAAACCTGGAGCACAATAAAGCTATATTCGAGAAGGTTAATGAAATGGCTACAAAAAAGGGATGCACTCCATCCCAGCTAGCCTTGGCCTGGGTTCACCACAAGGGAAATGATGTGTGCCCCATACCCGGAACCACGAAAATCGAGAACTTCGATCAAAATATTGGGGCTTTGTTGGTTAAGCTAACACCGGAAGAAATGGCACAGCTGGAATGTTTTGCTGCTACTGATGCTGTCAAGGGTGATAGATATGGGTCCGGAATAGCTACATGGAAGGACTCTGACACTCCCCCCCGCTTTCTTCTTGGAAAGCTGCATAAATAAGTACTTACTCTGTACATCATCAATTACTTGATGCTGCAACCTTGTGCAAACTGTTCTTTATCTTGTTGTATCAATCCTTTTAAGTTGCATGGTTATGTGTGACTTTTAAAGTTGTTTGAATTTTATGGTCGGTTGTTGTTGTGTAGTTCTAAGTAAACGGAGACACCAGACATTACTTTGCCTTAGATCTGTTTCTTCTTCGATGTTTTTGTTTGTAACACCATGTGTATGCAGGTCTAAATAAGCCAAGCCGCCAGAGATTGCTTTGCCTTAAATCTGTTTCTTCTTCTATATTATCAAACTCTAGTTATTACTCCCTCCGTTCCTTATTATAAGAGACGAATAACCGAATTACGTTGATCAAAAAAACTGTTAAAATTAGTTAAGAATAATTAATGTGTTAAAAGTATAATTTTTTTTCAAAAATGCCCTCATTAATAAGGAGAGAGAACAATGGTGAATTATTAAAAGAAAGAGAAGTGGGAAGGAGAGAGAGTGTGAGTTAGAGACAATAAATATGGGTAAAATAGGAATCAACACAAAAAGTAGAGACAACTTTTAATGTCTCTTATATATAGGAACATGCCATAAGCATCAAATGTCTCTTATAATAAGAAACAGAGGGAGTATCATTTACGCATTTCAGTTATAGTTTCAAAAGAATCAACTATTATTAGATAAAAGAAATTGTTTTTTTAAACAGAGAGAAAAGAAATTGTTGGTTAATAGTTTTTACAATTAATTTCTAAAGGCAAAGTCAATAGAACGAGGGATTCAGTCTGCTAATGGCCTGTTCACTTCAGAGTATAGTTTAGCAAGTTGTTAGGCTTTTGTGCTTGACTACTGAAAATACGTACGGAGATTCAGTCTGGAATTATTGAGAATTCTTTCCTCTTCTGATCTCTTAGCTATCTGTCTCAATATGTAGCATGAATTGGGTACAGAGAGAATATATTATATATCTCTGGCATCTGTCGGTTTGTAAACTAACATACGCACTCAGGGCACTTGATATTTTTGAGAAGGTAACGAACTGTTTGAGGGCATGGCTCTCTTAACCATTATTAAGTATTGTCATAGTATAAACGTGTGTGTGTGTGTGTTTAGAGAGAGAGAGAGAGTAGCAAGTCACAGTTAAATAGCTGCCAGTTATCTGTTGCAGTAATGCAAAACAAATGGTCGTTAACATCTGTCTTTTCGTAGATGTCTTTTCCTCGTGGGGAAATGGGTTTTCGCTTGACTGCAATCTTATGTGAGAAAAAGATATAGCTACAGGCCCAGAGGCAATGCTCTGTACCATAAAATGTGATTCTTGATATACCTATTACCAACTTCATGCTTTAGAGCAGAACTCCTGTCTATGAATAAAGATACTCTGATGTTTAATTGATAACTGGTGACAAATTCTCGTATTCATTCTCTTAATTCATGCTATTATAGTGGGCTAGATTATTTGAAGGGGGTTGGGGTTATGGGTTTGAAAAACAAAAATACATACATCCATATATAGATATATATATATCTATCTATCTATCTAGAATAAGATACATTGCAAGTTTGTTTGATTGAGCGATTGAAGAAGTTAGAAGTAGCTTTTAGGTAGCAAAAGCCAGATTGGGTTATTTTATTATGTTTGGTATCACATTTGGATACAAGTCATTGAAAAAAATGACCCAAAAAAAAAAAAGAAACATGAAATTGTCAAATCCCAATTTAGGAACCTGAGTTGAAAATAACAGGGAAAGAAATAAATCCAAATTAGAATTTTAAAATTCAAGTGAAATGACAAAAATATCCATTTGTTGTTTTTATATTTTAAAGACTTTAACCCCTCACTAGAAGCCACCAGTAACGACCCTCACTGGTAGCTAGCTATCGACGTCACGCCGGCTACCAATAGGTTTTTTTTTTTCTAGCAGCAATTTTTTTTTGGGCCATGGGAAATTATTTGAGGAAAGTGGTGAGGGTGGGATTTGATCCCACCACCTCATGGTCATGTGGGCCAACCCCAAAAAAAGTTGTTGCCAAAAAAGAAAACCTTGCCGGTAGCCACCATGCTAGTGGGCTGCCACGATGAGGGCTGGTGGTGGTGGCTTCCTACGAGAGGTTGAAGTTTTTAAAATAAAATAAAAATAAAGAGGCATTTTTGTCATTTTAATTGAATTTCAAAATTTTAATTTGGGTTTACTTTCCTCTTTGTTATTTTGAACCCTTAACTTTCTGAATTGGAATTTGACAATTTCAGGCTTCTTTTTTTTTTTTTTTGGTATTTTGCCTAAAAAAATCACTTTAAGTTAGAAGCTAATTTTTATGGCTTATACTTTATCTTGCTTATGCAAAAGCTACTTTTCAAAATCAAAAGACATTTTTATCCCTAGGTTTTTGTTCTCCTTATACTTCTTTCTACATATTCAATGTGCTTTCCAACCAATTTTTAATTATTTATTTTTAATGCTCTTTTAAATAAAAATAATTTTTAACAAAACTTTTATAATATTTTTAATATTATTTTTCATTTTGTATTTACATAAATTGTGTAGTCCAATTAATTATGTAATATTATTTGGTTAAAAAATTTTCACATTACTATAATTTCTAATTTAAATATATTTTATTCATTAAATATAACTCCTTCCTATTAAAATAATTTAAAATTATTATATTTTGTAAAGTAATTTTTTAATCATTTTTCATTATTTAATAAAAGTCATACCCATTTTAATCATTCTGCAAACTAAATTTACTTATCCAATTATAATCCAAGCAACTTTTCTACCTTACAAACTAACTGTTATAAAAACCAATCTAAATATTAATTATATTACTTAATCTAACTTTTCTAAAAATCAAATTGAAAATAAATTACTTTTTTTTACTACCAATCCAAACAGACCATGTACCAATGTGCAACCATTATATGTATTATGATATGATATGGAGTTGTGGGTGCAAAAGATAAAAGTGGAAAATAAGAATGAATATAAAATGTAATGATATTTAATATTTGTAATCTCATAACCTGTTATGAGTCCATGAGTGTCTTGGCCTTGCTTGGTGATGCATCACGTCCTAGCACTTTGTTTCAATTTAAACGAGAGGAAAAATTATTCACACTTGTAATGTTCATTATTGGCCGTTTGACATCTATATATAATCTCACTGGCACATGTGTTCTACTTAGTTGCACTATCTGCCCAGATTCGAGCCTGAAAACCTGTAGCACAACAAAACTATATTTGAGAGGATTAATGAAGTGGCTACAAAAAAGGGATGCACTCCATCCCAGCTAGCTTTGGCATGGCTCCACCACTAGGGAAAGATGTCTGCATCATGCCTGGAACCACGAAAATCAACAACTTCAATAAAATATCAGGGCCTCGTCAGTTAAGCGAACGCCGGACGAAATGGCACAGCTGGAGTCTCTTGCTGCTGCTGATGCTTTCAAGGCCGATAGAGATGGTAGTGGAATGGCTCCATGGAAGGACTCCCCTACTTTCTTCTTGGAAAGCTGCATAATTAAGTTCTTTCTATGTAAATCATCAATACTTGATGGTGCCACCTTGTGCAGACTATTCTGGATGTTGTATCAATCCTTTAATTTTTTTTTTTTGGTGAGAAAAAGGGGAAATTTTAGGAAGGGAGTCGGGCTCACCCACGATCTAAGAATAAGGAAACTAACCCTTAACTCCAGTCCTACCCAGCACTGTAACTTATAGTGGGACAGGTGCTCCACATCTTACAGGCTGAGACCTTGGCTTCTAATATGCCTCCCCAACACCTCGACCAGCTCAGGGATCGAACCCACTCCAATTGTGAGAGTGTCCGACCCCCTTGCGTACTAAACCCAAGGACGAGGGTTTGTATTAATCCTTTTAGGTTGTATGGTTATGTTTGTTTTGAAAGCTGTCTCAGTTTTATGGCCGGTTGCTGTGTAGTTCTATGCAAGCTGAGCCACCAGACATTAATTTGCCTTTAAATGTTTCTTCTTTGATGTTTTTGTAACACCATATGTGTTGCTTTGCCTTAAATCTATTTTTTCTTCCATATCATCAAATTCTAGTTATTACCATTTACACATTTCACAGCTCATCATATATCATTCATTTTTCTTACAAGCCTTCTTTGGAGTGCTTTTAGAAGGCTAATGCCTCATCCTGAGTTTCTCAACTTGTTCCTGAGAAATAAACTCAACCAGAACTTATGTCATCATTTGAAACCGAATTTGAATCCTACAGTGAAGGAATGGTGCGGATGGCAAATATATAACTGATAGACCTCAATTCATAGTGCAACACAAATATGCTGTTGGCTTGAGAATGGGTGTATCAGAAAATTCGTCATGGAGGCTTCAATCAACATACCTAGTGAGAGTATCAGAAACTTAAAGGAGGGAGAGAGGGAAAAAAGGGTGTAATGAAGTTAATGACTAATAGGGAGTGACTTTAGAAGAAATTGGTTATGACATTAAGCTCTCCTGAGTGAGAGATGGCATGTTTAATGACAAGGAGACGAAATGGAAGTCGTACGGATGTCATTCTCTTGGGGATCAGTTTGGATGCTCAATGCTCATTCCATTTGGATCGTCTAGATTTGATCTGGTCAATCTAAATTTAATTTCATTTTTATGATGACACGGCATTGAAACACAAGTTTATCCTTAAGATTAATTCTAAGTAACATAAAAACAAACAATTAGCTAGAAAATAGATGCGATTTCCCCTGAATTATCTTGGAGTGAAGCATGATAATATATAACAACCTTGGATGAAAGAGAAATATGCTTCACCTATATTAAAAGAAAAAGAAGAAGAAGAGAAATATGCTTCAAGCAAAAAGGGTAAAAAAGATTGCAAATGAAATGACGTACATAAAATTTCAATGACGACCCATTTGCTTATACTTCCTTCGGAGCACAGACAGCCTTCTCTGAATGGGAAACTTCTCATGTCTTCTCCCTAGTCTATCCAAGTAGTAAACAATTTTTTTCAGGGTAACCATAACCCCCTCGCTGTCATGCCCAAATTCTTTCTCTTGGATCTTCAGGATCCTTTTAAGCAGCTTGAGCAATTCACTATCATCCTTACCTAGCCTCGTTTGAATGGACACCAAACAATCCAAGGCCTCCCCTGCCATGGATCAAGCAGAGTAGAGTTAGCTTGTCACAATGTTCAGTATTCCCTCAAGTTCCTATTATATGGCACTTCTAACCACCTCACTAGAAATAAGAAGAGATGGTCAAGTCATTAACTTTGTCTTAAAATGAAATAACTTTTTTACTTCACCCATATTCAAATGAAAATTTTCATATTTGTCTTACATTTTATCTCATAATTAATGACTTTAAAGAAGGATGGTACTAAAATAACGTAATTAATACCCAATCAAATGACTTATAATAAGAACCATCCACCAGAAATAGTACACTGAAACTAGTGAAACTCAGCGAAGTTATATGGCGAATGAATATGTTCGTCATATGAAATAAAAGTCGATGGAACGTATCTTACCAACAGGAAGAGAATCTTCTCCAAATGCTTTCTCACGTATGCGCAAAACCTCAAGGGCAAATTGCTCTGCCTCTTCATCTTGTTTGAGATGGTAGAGGGTAACTGCAAGGTGCATCATTGGGAAAGTGATGGACTGGTCATCAGTCCCCATCTGCTTTGTCATGATTTTCAAACTTCTTCGGAGCAAGCGCTCAGCCTCTACATAATTTTTTGACTGTGAATATGAACTTGCAAGGTTCATCATGTGTGTCACCAAGTCGGGATGCTCATTTCCCTTATTCCTTTCTGTGATTAATAAACATTCCTCTAATAATGCTCTTCCTTCTCGTCCTCTATAAGAATTACATTAGAAATCAGCATATGCCAATAAGGGCGTCACAAGTATAGAGCTTCAACACAGTAACCAGCTAACATGAGGTAACCAAGAAAAGGTAGATCCGATCTTGCCTAAAGATACTTGTTAACCGAGAAAGAAAAATAATCATCGACAAATGTTCGTAAAAATCAAAATTTATGTCCAAAAGCATAATAAAACACTTCATTCCCAACATCAACGTTATGTAGAAGACAGGTATACCTGCCAACGGCATGCAGTAATTCAGCCAGATCTACCCTCATCTTCTCCATAATGTTGTCATCCACTGACATGTAATTTGATTCCTTTAAGATTTGAAGAGCGCTCTTATACAAATGGATTGCTTCATCCATCTCCCCTGCATAAAATTTTCCACATGAATCAATGCCCCTTTTTTTGGGTCAAGAATAATTAGTGTAGAGAAGAGACAAGAAGAAACGGTTCCCAAAGTTGGATGCCATTTTGCATATTGATGATCAAGGAACTGCAAAAAGCATTGAATTTCTATCCATTACCTAAAGCCAATTAAACTGTTTATGCAGACGTAGCGTCTTTTTCACCACCCTTATGCATGTTAGGTTGCAAGATCCATTATGCAACCAAGAACCTCTAAACCATGTTCATCCTTAAAATATCTATTTAGAAGTTAAAGTCCCTTTATTAAGCGCGCAGCCATCAAATAAACATGAGAAATAACAGAAAGAGGGATTAAATAAAAGGAAAAGGGGGGAAATGTCATAAGCAAGATCATAAGGTTACCTTGAGCCCATTTCACCTGGGCCAGGGAACTCATAGCCATTCCACTTCTACCATCATTTTGTCCATATAATGATGTATATATGTTCAGAACTCTTCAAAAACAAAAAAAAAAACAAAAACAAAAACAAAGTTAAAAAAAGTGAATATGCAAGAAGGCAAAGCCACCGGCGCAAAGACAAAAGGGATGGGGAAATCAATAATAGGAAGTTTAACCTTACAAAATGAGCTTCTGCATCTTTTGCTCTTCCTTCTTTAAGTAAAAGGTTACCGAGACCAAGTAAAGGGACAACCAAATCCTTGCTTTCAGCGCCTCTACTCGATTCCAGGAGAGTAATAGCATGCTGGTACATTTCCACTGCCTTTGCTGCTTTTCCATCAGAACCATAAACTTTGGCCACGCCCAAATAGTGGGTGACAAGAAAAGTACTATCCTTACCTATAAGAAAATGGCCCTTTAAACCCATATCAGCACAAGAGAATTTGATCATATACTACTAATGTCAACATTCAAAATCTGATAATAAAACCAGCTAATCAAATTAACTGACTGTGACTTTAATTGGTGACATAACGGCAGCATTTTACTCTCCAATAACTTTGCAAGAAAAATATACTCACCATAGGTCCTTTCCATGATGTAAATAGCCCTTTGATATGCGTCGAGTGATCTTTCAAAGTTCCCCAAAGTTGAATACATACTTCCCATATGCATGAGAATTGAATCTAGACGTGGGGCATCATCCTTCAAAGTGTCAACAACTTCCTTCATCTGACCATACATGAACAAGTTAGGTGAAATGGAGGCAGAATGGTAATTAAGATTATAGGGGAGAACCAACAAAAGCAGAGGAAAATGTTTGCAGAAGATATTTGATGTAGAAAGAAATACAAAATGCATAATCTCCTTTCATTATCTGACAGGTACACACAAATTAAAATAATCGTTCAAAGAAATTAAAAATTAATGCAAGGGAATCAAAAATGTCATACTAAAAAAGAACACGCAAGACACCAGTTTTCATGTGCCAGAAATCACATTCACCAGAATCATGCAGATGGCTTGTACATGTTTGTGCATAACTTATTCAAGTCTCACAAGTCTCATCAAAGTAGATAAAGGTAAACCCATAACACAAAACAGAAGAAAACCAAGGGACTTCTCGCAGTATTCTGATTACTGTACAAATTGGTGCGACCTTCTAAATCTCCTATGTATTAAACATGATATGGACTCTAATTAATAATAATACCCTGAAAAATTATTGCTGTAACAAATATTATGTTATTCAGAATTTTGAACCCAAGGAATCTCGAACATAAGATGCCAAAATGACGGTATAATGCATAAGTGTAAAAGACATACCTCATTCAGTAGAGAACCAACAAAATTGAAGTCACCAACAGCCATGAAACCTAGGGCTATGATGTCCAGAACAGCAGCTTCTTCTACGCCTTTAGTGCCTCCGCTTAGCCTCTCATTCACCATTTCATAATTTGCCTTAAGCAAATCTGTAGCGTCATTTTTGTTTCCCATCCTAATCATTTGTTTAATATCATCAAATAATTCTTGTAACTGTCTCTCAAAATCATTCATGCTGCAGAAGGGATCAATCTGCAGAATAAGCAATGGGGCAGGCATTGGCAGTACAAAAGAAAGAAGTTACAATAACCTTACTAATTATCACCTCTGATAGTTATCTGGATACGAAGAAGTGGCACCAACACCATTTTGAGGGCCTTTTTCACCAGGTCTCAATGACCCAACTGAAGATCTTGCAACAAAACACTGAGCAGCAATCTTAATGGGCATAATGTAAAGCTGCTTCAGATTGAATTTCTGATTTTGCTTACAAACTGGGAAACATGTCATGAATTTCTGATCACAGACTGGAAGCGTATGCAGAGCCACTTTGTTTGTCCTTCATGATAACGGGAGATAGCCCAAATCATTACAAATTATTGTAATAAGTAACGCACAGTCCGTTGGAAAAAAATAATAATAAGTAACGTACAGTCTGATCAAGCTTTGACATTTAAAATGCTTTTTTTTTTTTTTGGGGGGGGGGGTTGATTGCTTTTAATTTGTATAAAGCTCTAAGAAAAAATTGCATTCAGATTACTCAAAGACCTTCAAAACTTTTGACCTTTGGAAATATACTCGATGGATCAATCCATGAACAAGAGACAAATAACGTTTCACATTTGCCTAAACATCATATAACCAACGTAAATCCAAATCATTAGAGTTTAGAACATAATTCAGCCAGAAACAGTCTCCCCTTTAACCTTGATTAACTATATACTGGAGCCAGGCATAATATACTACGCCACCTAATCTCACAGAAATGACAACTAACCTTCTCATCATCAAAGGGTCGTGTTGAAAAACTTAATACATGAAATAGTGAGACGAAATGAAGATAAATAAATGCCAACAACATTTTTGGGAATCGTGTAAATTTCATCCACAATTTTACTATGGTTTTCAATGCACTCCTTTTGAAATGTCTACAACTTTAAGCCAAACCTCAAAATATCTAAAAGTTGGAACAAAAATATTGAAAAAGGATTATAAGCATTTAATATTCTTTATTATCATATTTTTCATAAGATTTTCTTATAAACTTATTTTTTAATAATTTGTTATTTAAAATCATTATCTAATTTTTTTTTATATAAATATGTAGTCTTTAGGGCTTTTTATTAAATGATTTGACATGTTTAAAAAATTTTATGCACACTATAATTTACAAAAATATGTAACAGCCAATAGATAAGATGTTATATTTACGTCAAATCATTCATATAATATTAAACTGTATACAACTATACATTCAATATTTATTTATAAAAATTATATAATTATTTTTAAATTTCATATTATAAAAAAGTAATTATAAAAATCTGATAATAAAAAATACATATAATATTTTTTTCCAACTTTTTTGGGCCAATTGTTTTGCAACTAATATTTTATAAGGATCATCGTGGAGCCAACTGAAAATATGGGCCTAAAAGTCCAACTAGAGCGGCATTGCCCCATTGTAAGTCCCGACAATGGCCAATTCTCAACCCGCCCACAAAATTTTGTTTGAGTGTTTCTACTGCGAGCTTTCTCTACAAATGGGAGCTTCCTTTCCTCTTCCCCTCTTCTTCGTTTGTCGGAAGAGTTTCTCTCTTTCTCTCTCTTTGCTTTCTGTGATTCCAATGCTTCTAATTGCTGAAGGAAATTTAGTCTACTATTCATTGTTGAAGTTCAATCTTCTATTCCGTAAGATATAACATATCGATTTCGCAATTACCGGATTTTCTTGTAACACTCCCATCCAACACACACAGCGAGAAAGCAGAAGAAGAAATGGATCAAACGAAGAAACAAACAGAACATACCTGAGCACAGCAAGCTCAAAATGCCGCAAATAGCGTAGCTCAGCCATCAAACGCTCATCAAGAAATCACGCCCTTAAGAATCGATAATCGTTCAACACCACGTGAGAATTCGAAAGCCTCCTTTGCCGGAGGAACAGTTCAGTAATTGGATGAACCTCCTTTATGCAATTGCCAACCTCAATCACAAACCTAACCAAGTTGCAAGTGAAAGGAGCTCAATCACGGATTAGGTGTATTACACAACGCCGTCGGAAGGAAAACGAAAAAGGCCTGGAAAAGGATAAGAACCTCTGCAACCAAGAAGAAATCGGACTGGGGAAGCGGAAATTTCAGAAGACTTTGGACGAGTCCAGGGCTGAGGGCTGCCAAACCGGAGGTCCGACTTTCTGGACATGGAGAACTGATTTGGGCTTCAATTGGGACGGCCCAAAAAGATCACGCGATTTATTAAATGAATCACAGGCCCAATAGCGGAAAGACTGACGCATGGGAGAATGTACAAAGTTATCATGGTGTTTGGATAACCCAAAAGTACTTTTTAAAATCACTTTTTACAAATTGAAACAAATTCCTTTACATATTTATTTTGTATACTGTAAAAACACTTTTAAAACTATAATTTTATTTCTACCCAAACACTACCAATAGGGTTGCCAAAAAGGTTGAGTATAATAGTATAGCTAGCCTTCCATAATGTGATGAATCAATATTTAAATTTTTGCTAAAAGACCTGCCCATATTTGGTGCGTAATAATATCTCGAATAGAATTTCCTCCAATAGAAAAATACCTGTGCCTACAAAAAAAAAATTAACAGAGGTTGAGTTTAATAGAAAGGACTAATGTCTCACAATATGGTAAACAAAAGTTGGAATATCTATTGCAAGAAGTACTTATATGTAGTCCTTGATAATGTCTTGAACAAGGTTTTGTTTTTTGGTAAGAAACAATATTGCTTTAAATGAGACAATGCATGCCCTTAGGTTGAAAAAGTGAAACATAAGGAAATTGGGTTCCAAAAGCCCATTCAACCACAATAACAAGGAGAATAGGCATCATGTTGGCCGTTAAATACAATAATCATTATGAGCTTGTTTGGAATGACTAATAAGTGACTTTTTAAACGTAATTTATAAAATACGAGGTAAATATGTGAAATAAATTTTGTCTCGACTTACGTAAAAGTACTTATAAGTACTTTTACATTGTTGATCCAAACAAGCCCTATATCATTAATAAACCATTATCATTATATCTTTAAAAACAGTTCCCCCGAGCTCGTTCATAAAACCACTCAAAATTTTGTATCTGTCAATGGTCTTGTTACATAATGAGATGAAAAATCTAATAAGAAAGTTACAAGTTTGACCTCGTTTATAACTTCATATTGTTAGTGCAGATTCCTCTAAATTGGAGGGGGAAAAAACAAGAAGGAGTAGGAGGAGGAAACATTGCCTCTGGGTCATCCTACTCGTGGCTTTGAGCCTTGTGGTGGTAAGCATCCAATAAGTGGAATCAAAAATTGCTTATTTTCCTTTCTCCCAAGTCTTTCGAATTTAAAAATAGGGTTGGTTTGGAAGGCTTTCATAATTAAAACCATACAACAACAACAACAACAACAAGCCTTATCCCACTAGGTGGGGTCGGCTACATGAATCACACAACGCCATCGTGCTCTGTCAACAACCCAATCCTTAGATATGTTGCTGACTAGGAGGTCTCGTTCAATGACCTCATTCAACGTTCTTCTCGGTCTTCCCCTGCCTCTTTTTATGGGACTCCATCTTGTTTGATCCACCCTCCTCACCGGGGCCTCCAAAGGCCTTCTCTGCACATGTCCAAACCATCTTAAGCGATTTTCAACCATTTTCTCTTGGATAGGTGCCACACCAACTCTTGTCCTGATCTTTTCATTTCGAATCCTATCTTTTCTTGTATGACCACACATCCATCTCAACATCCTCATTTCTGCTACTCGACTTTGTGCTCTTGTTTTCCCTTTATTGCCCAACATTCACTACCATACATCATAGCTGGTCTTATAGCAGTCCGATAAAATTTTCCTTTAAGTTTCTCAGGTACCTTCTTATCGCAAATAACTCCGGTAGCTTTCCTCCACTTTAACCAGCCAGCTTGTATTCTATGAGAAATGTCTCCATCAATTTCCCCATCCTCCTATAATGGATCCTAGGTATTTAAACTTTGATACTTGAGGAATAATTTGCTCTCCCATCCTCACCTCCAAATCCCATTACCTTGCCTCCCTCCAAAATCACAATGCATATATTCTGTTTTGTTCCTGCTCAAACGGAAACCTTTCGACTCCAAAGTCCTTCTCCATAACTCCAAACTAGTGTTAATCTCTTCTTTTGATTCCGCCATAAGAACTATATCATCCGCGAAGAGCATGGACTTAGGGATTCTTTCTTGAATAGGTTCAGTTAGAACATCCAGAACAATGTTGAACAAGTACGGACTCAGAGAGGATCCCTGATGTAGGCCAATCTTAATAGGGAAGTCCTTTGTCTCCCCCCCAGGCGTCCTTACACTGGTAGTTACCTCTTCATACATATCTTGTATGGCTTTGATATAAGCAACCCGTACACCTTTCTTTTCCAAAGCCTTCCACAATACTTCTCTTGGCACACGATCATAAGCCTTTTCCAGGTCAATAAAAACCATATGTAAATCTCTTCTTTTACTTCTATATCTCTCCATTAACCCCTTAGTAAATAGATTGCTTCCGATGTGGATCTCCCTGGCATAAATCCAAATTGGTTTTCCGAAATAGAAGTCTCCAACCTCAACCTATATTCCATCACTTTTTCCCACAACTTTATTGTATGACTCATAAGTTTTATCCCTCTGTAGCTTGCACAGTTTTGAATGTCTCCTTTATTCTTGTAAATAGGAACTAAAATGCTTCTCCTCCAATCATCCGGCATATTTTTAGAGCGTAGAATTTCATTAAAAAGCTTGGTTAGCCACACCCCCCCTCATCGCCCAAACATTTCCAAACTTCAATAGGGATACCATCAGGCCCAACGGCTTTTCCATTGTCCATTTTCTTGAGAGCCGCCTTAACCTCTCCGATACGTATCCTGCGGTAGAAAGCCAAATTTCGATCATCTTCGTTAATTAACAAGTCCTGCAAGTCCTGAGTCGCATAATTGCTTCCTTCATTAAACAACTTGTAAAAGTAAGCCTCCATCTGTCCTTAATATCACCATCAGTAACCAACACTTTACCATCTTCATCCTTTATACACTTTACTTGGTCCAGATCTCTCTTTTTCCTCTCTTTTTGCTTCGCGATCTTGTAAATATTTCTTTCTCCCGTCTTTGTTCCCAACTCCTGATAAAACCCTTCATAAGCTTTAGTACGTGCTTCGCTCACTGCTCTCTTTGTCTCTTTTTTAGCCAACTGATACTTTTCCCGGTTCTCTACACTATTGCACAAGTGTATGGCCTTAAAACAATCTCTTTTCTGTTTGACTTTCTCCTGCACACTCTTATTCCACCACCAAGTCTCCTTATCTCTTTGACCAGGACCTTTGGATTCTCCCAAAATTGCTTTAGCTACCAAACGAACCCTTGTAGCTATCTCTTCCCACATCATGTTTGCGTTTCCCTGCAACTCCCAAATCCTTTCCTTCAAAAGAGTCCTTTTGAATAACTCCCGCTTTTCCCCTTTTAACTACCATCACTTAATCCTGGGTTTTGCCACTTGATGGTACTTTTCCCTGGTACTCTTAAAACGCACATCAAGGATAAGTACTCTATGTTGGGCAGTCACCCCGTCTCCTGGAATCACTTTGCAATTAGTACACAATCTTCTGTCCGGATTCTTAACTAAAAAGAAATCAATCTGTGATTTCGAGACACCACTTTTGTACGTGATTAAATGCTCCTCTCGCTTCTTAAAACAAGTGTTGACAATCCTTAAGATCGTATGCAAGAGAAAAATCGAGAATAGATTGTCCTCCACTATTAAGCTCCCCAAAACCAAAACCACCATGGGCCCCGCTGAATTGTCTTGCTTCCTTACCAACATGTCCATTAAGGTCCCCACAGATAAAATTTTTTTCTTCAAGTGGTATGCTTTGAACCAAACTCTCCATATCTTCCCAAAACTTATCTTTAAGATGTGTCTCTACCCCAACCTGAGGTGCATAGGCACTAATGATATTAATAGTATCCTTCCCAACAATTACTCTTAACGAAATTATTCTGTCCTCAAACCTTTTAACCTCTACCACATCCTTTTTCCATGTCCCATCTATGATGATACCAA
This sequence comes from Neltuma alba, assembly GCF_004799145.2. Classification (NCBI taxonomy): domain Eukaryota; kingdom Viridiplantae; phylum Streptophyta; class Magnoliopsida; order Fabales; family Fabaceae; genus Neltuma; species Neltuma alba. The sequence goes on along the minus strand of NW_021634163.1, from coordinate 107,250 downwards.
CCCCGTTCCTTGCACTCACCTTTCCTGTGTATCAAAGTTTATACTCTCCAAGTTCCTTGGCAGCTTCTCCAGTCCATTTGGTTTCTTGGAGGCATAAGATATTAATCCTTCTGTCCCTCATAACTCCTGCTACTTCCATAGATTTCTCGTTCAACGTCCCAATATTCCAAGTGCCAAATCTAATCTCAGTCTCATGAACTAACTTCTTTAACCGCCTCTGTCCAAGAGAGTGCGGTAGCCCTTGCTCATTTAACACTACATCCGGGCGACGATGCAGCGGCTCTAGCTCATTTCTCACTGTACTCGAGCCATACAGCGCGTCACTTCCGGGCAACGACCTAGCATTAGCATAATTATTTCGTTGATCCATGTTCATGAGATTCGACGGGTTTTTACGTTGGCTGTCGAGGGCCTAACACAACCCTCCTCCTTTATCCGGGCTTGGGACCGGCTATACAATATAGGCGGAGTTTCATAATTAAAACCATGTTTCAAAAAAAAAAAATCCAAACACCTCTATACATATCAAAATTAATTATGAACCCAAAACCAAACACTTCTATGCATGCTAAAATAAATTATGAACCCAAAACTATGGTTATCTATTAACTCGTTAAACACTCTTATGGATATTTTTCAAAAAAACTATGATTTTGCGTCTTACTTCCTGTTTGGAACGAATTTATTATCAACTACATATAACAAAAAATCAATTTTTTTAAAAAAATAATTGAACCAATATTGAGAATCAAATCCAAAGGTATTTATTTAGTTCAATATCCAAGTTCAAAGTGCTACACAAATACAAAACAAAATATCAAAATAAATGGGGGTTAGTGCCTACTATTTAGGATGATTCTGGATGGGATGTAACTTCTATATTTGACCAAAGATTATTTATTAAAAATGAATAAACGGACTCATTGAGGGTAGCTGGGGATGTGGTAACTGGTAAGTATGATTATCAAGCAGAGGTAAACAATTTTTTTTTTTGGGGGGGGGGGGGGTTTCCTTTTCTTATGTCACTTGTGATAGTTAAAGAACTTATAGGTATTTTTTTTTTAATGTAATAAAATATGAATCATCTGCTTTTCAACCCCATTTGCGATTATAGAGACGCGAATCTAATCAAGGGTACGGTGACAGAGACATGAATCTACTCCTCTTTTTTAGGGAGAAAAATATCATCTTCTTACACTCATAACAACTATAATACTCCTTTTATTTCTTTTATTTTATGAAGTAAAATTTTGATGGTTTTAGGGTTCTTATTGACAATGCACTTTTTTTAAATAAAAATATAGGCAGTAATTAGTAGGTTTTTCTGAAACTACCCTTTTACAAAATGGTGCTTTTAATTGAGGAAGAATATCCAATTAAGATTATAAATGTGAGGTAATTTTAAAAACATGGTGGTTTTCTAGGTTCATGTAAGGTATATGTAAATTTTATCTTACAAAAAATAACCAATAAATGTTGATCCTGGTAGAATGAACTTTGATAGCTTAACCACACGAGCTATTACGGTGCTTTTTTCACCTCTTGTATCTCACTCAAAACAAGATAGTAATATATCGAATAACTCTTACACCAATATCACTCTCAGATAACTTATTACTTTTTCTTAGGGTCCGTTTTGTATAAGGGGAACGGAGATAAAGGAAGAAGAAGAAAAATTTTAATGAACACGATTTAAAAAATTAAAAAAGCAACGTTAAAATCTCTTAATTAATTTTTATTACTCTTTTATCTTACATCTTTTTTTGTTAAAATTTAAAACCCTACTTCTCTATTTTTATAAAATCAGACTTGTTAAAAATTTTCTCTCCTCTTCTCCGTTTTCTTTTTACCAAACATAGAGTTAGAGATAAAGCAAAAAAAAATCTTGTGACTTAGCTTGTTCCTTTTTTATTATTGAGCAAAAGGATCATTCAACATTATAAATTTATCTTTGGTTTTTGTCCCAGTCCAGTTAAATCGACGGAACACGATTCTTGTCGGCCATTCCAAAGATTTGATTTGCTTTTTTCTTTTTATTAACATATTAACTATATTACCTAATACATTAACGAGTTTTATGGCGGAATAAATTTTACTCGTGTGAAGAAATTAACACGTTAATCACACTTCCTAATACGTCAGCGAGTCATTCGAAAATCATTAATCATGAGCCAAAATCTGTCATATATTCTATTAATTTTAGTATTAGAGCTTCAATGTACTCATATATTCTTCTTAGCTAGTGAGAGTGTTTTTTTAGTGAAAATCTTTCTTCATCAATCATCAAAAAGTAAAGACGAGATATCTATTCACCAAAAAAAGAAAGAAAGACGAGGTATCTCATAGAAATTAAGCATGTTTTATCCCTTTGGTAGAAAGTCAAGAGTGAGATATCTCTTGTACATGAAAATGATTATAATAACTCACAAGTACCCAACTTAAACTTGTGGAAAATAATAAAACAAATCTCAAGTGGTTTGTTATAGAATTGGATGAAGGCTAAAGAAAATAGAGTTGAATTAAGATCAATCACAGGGATTTCTTTCTATCCCTTAACTCTTCGCATTTGTGGGCTACTGATTTTACATTTTATTTTGTATTAGAATATGGGTTAGAGTCAAAATCAAAAGAATATCACTAAAAAAAAAATTGCAAAAACCGCTAAAAAATTGCATCATTTTCCCATTAGTAGTTTTTTTTGGCAACTGAACCGCTAGTAAGATCCACAACCAGTTCTTCCACCCCGTGGTGCCAATCGTTCGTGTCACAATTTTGTAGCTGTTGTATGCAAAACGCATCACTGCCAATTAAAGCATTGCATATTTGTCACAGTTGGATGCAAGACCGCTACAAACACTCACATTAGTAGCAGTTATATTACACCACTGCAAAACACAGTTTTGTTTCTTTGTAGGGTATGGTTTAGAGTATTTACAATTTTATGGTCAAGAAATCTTTTAGAGATCACTTTTCAAGCTCCTTTATATTGATCATGCAAAAATTGGTTGTGTATCTTTACAAACAAATTTTTATTCTTAGATTTGCTCAATCAAACATACTCTTACACTCTATTTTACTGAGAAAATTTTAAAAATTTCTAAAAAAATTCAATAAAATAAATGTTCTCCAAATCCTTCGGAAGGCAGAGCCGGCCTTAACAAGACAGGGAAATTTCTTTGCAACATCTCATTAATATAGACAGTGGCATCCCTTCAACAGTCAGCACAAATTAAAAGAGAGACGTAGACTTTTCCATTATTTTATTTCTTTTTTTTTCAATACTCCTCCGGTCCTTAATATAGAACCCAATTTTTAAGTTGATTTTAGTTCTAAATATAGGACCAATTTCTCATATTTATCAATTTTCTCTAAATTACCCCTATGGATACTCCCTCAAATATAATCAAGTAAAAGAAGGAGATGAGGTATTAAGAAAGATGATTATGGTATTTTAGGAAAAATGTGTCACTTTTCTTATAATTAACTAATTTATATAACTTCCTTAATATAATCAAATTAGTTAAATGGGTCTTATATTAAAGACCGAAGGAGTACTAACTATGAAACAGTATTATTATTCTTTGTTTCTGTTTGACTTACTTTATTAAGTATACTCCTCCAATCTTAAATATAAGATCCTTATACTAGTGAGTATAAAGGTCTTATATTTAGAACCAGAGGAGTACTAAAAAAGAATACTATGACCCAAAGACTTTCGCTTTAGTCTGAAAAAATAATTAATCATAATTCTCTCCCCTCGGAATTTTGATTTACTTGGCAATTTTCTTGTTTGGTGGCTATTCTTACTTCGTTCGTTCAATCCCGCTAATGGCGTTGTCTCAAACTTGAGGAAACAAACAGAAATTTCAAACCAAATTTTTGTAAAAAAAAAAAATCTTATTTTAATAGTTAATATATTTATTTTTTATTTCTCAAAACATCATTTTCTAGATAATAAATATTCTGAAGATTATATTTTAATATAATCTCTTTCCATCACATATTCTTTCTTTTATTATAATAATTTTCTTATTCTCTTTCCTATACTCTCTTTCCCCATAAATAAGGTTATTTTGAAGAAAAGATTAAATTATTACACATTTATCGTCTTTAACCAAATCATTCATCATAGAAATTAAGATTAGTAGTGGTTATATTCGAAAATCATTGATCATGAGCCAAAATCTGTCATAGATACTACTAATTTGGGTATTAGAGCTTCAACTTACTCATATATTCTTCTTAGAGTGTTTTTTTTAGTGAAAATCTCTCTGCATCAATCATCGAAAAATAAAGACGAGGTATCTCACAGAAATTAAAATTAGTAGTGGTTATATTAAACAGCTGCAAAACACAGTTTTGTTTCTTTGTAGCATATGGTTTAGAGTATTAACAGTTTTATGGTCAGGAAATCTTTTAGAGATCGATCACTTTTCAAGCTTCTTTATATTGATCATGCGAAAATTGGCTGAGTATGTTTACAATCAAATTTTTGTTCTTAGATTTGCTCAATCAAACATACTCTTACACTCTATTTTACTGAGAAAATTTTAAAAAATTCTAAAAAAAATTCAATAAAATAAATGTTTTCCAATTCCCTCGGAAGGCAGAGACAGCTTAACAAGATAGGGAAATTTCTTTGCAACATCTCATTAATATAGACAGTGGCATGTCTTCAGCAGTCAGCACAAGTTAAAAGAGACACGTAGACTTTTCCATTTTTTTATTTCAAATTCTAAGTATGAAACAGTATTATTATTCTTTGTCTCTGTTTGACTCACTGTATTAAATGTCCTTAAAAGAATACTATGACTCAAAGACTTTCGCTTTAGTCTGAAAAAATAATTAGTCATAATTCTCTCCCCCCGGAATATTTACTTAGCGATTTTCTTGTTTGGTGGCTGTTCTTACTTCTTCGCTCGTTCAATGTGCCTCAAACTTCAGAAAACAAACACAATTTTCAAACCAAATTACCCCCTCATCACTTTTTAATGTATTCATACATTTGAGAGAAAGTGTTTTTTATAAGTGAAAATCTTTCTTTATCAATCAATGTAGAATAAGGGTGATCCTTAGAACCGAAATTCACGAGTGAGGTATCCCTTGAGATGTTCTGCAAAACAAAAAGATTATAGCGACTCGCAATTGCCTGATTTACCCTTTTGAAAAATAATAAAAGACATCTCAAGTGATTTGCTTAAACGCGCTGTTTTACTCAAAACTTTTTTGAAAAAATTAGAAAAATTACTCTTTTGGTTCTTTAAAATTTTAATTCAGTTATGATTTGGTACGACTCAGTTTTTAAATTTTTAACTCACTTAAAGCTTAGTCTTTATTGTTTGCTCTTTAAAAATTTTATCCCTTTTACCTGTAAATGAAGCTAAGCCATATCTGAATTGCCCAACTTGTCAAAAAAAAAACAAGAAGAATTGTAATAAAGTCTTAAGAAAAAAATAATTATTAATAACAATTGAGTTGCGTATAATGATAAGTTTCAAAATATGAAAGGACAACTTCTTACTTGTTATTGAGGTAGCTACTTTCCTAACTTGAGACCTCAATAATTCTCCCATAGAAAAATATCTAAATATCTAAATGAGCAGCCACATACACTACAAAAAAATTGACTTTCAGCAGCGACTTTAGTTTTTTGCGACGACAAGTTGCCGTTGAAAAGTCGTTGCCGTAGCAGCCGTGGCTGAAAACTTTCAGTGGCGACTAAAAAGGTCGCCGCTAAAAGATACTTTCAGCGGCGACTTTTAGAAGGCCGAAAACACTTTCAGCGGCGACAAAAAAGTCGCCGCAGAAAACACTTTCGGCAGCGACACTCTTGTCGCCGCTGAAAGTAATGCCTAAGAAGAATTGGCTTTACCAATGCCACGTCATCGCCGTCGGTGCCACGTCATCGTCTCCGGCCGCCACGTCATCACCGTCGACCTCCACGTCATCGCCATCGGCGACCACATCATCACCGCCGACTGCCACATCATCACTAGCCACCTCCACGTCATTGCCACATCACTCCTCCTAGCCATGTCATCGTCCAAATATTTTCACCTTAAATGTGTCTTCTTCCAGGTACGAACTCGTGACCGCCTCCTTTCGTGTCCAACCTTCTTGCCGCTGAGCCAGAGTGAATTTGTTTATTAATATTGTAAAATAAAATATATATTATTATATTATACTTTCAGCGGCGACAAAAAAAGTCGCCGCTGAAGGTCCACTTTCGGCGGCGACTAAAAAAGTCGCCGCTGAAGGTACACTTTCGGCGACGACAAGAAAGGTCGCCGCTGAAAGTCTTGGTTTCAATGGCGAACTTTCAGCGGCGACTAAAAAAGTCGCCGCTGAAGGTCCACTTTCGGCGGCGACAAAAAAAGTCGTCGCTGAAGGCACACTTTCGGCGGCGACTAAAAAAGTCGCCGCTGAAGGCACACTTTCGGCGGCGACTAAAAAAGTCGCCGCTGAAGGCACACTTTCGGCGGCGACAAAAAAAGTCGCCGCTGAAGGCACACTTTCGGCGGCGACAAAAAAAGTCGCCGCTGAAGGTCCACTTTCAGCGCGCGACACTTTTGTCGCTGCTGAAAGTCTTGGTTTCAATGGCGAACTTTCAGCGGCGACTTTTTTTATTGCCGCCGAAAGTCGTCGCCTAAAGTCTGTTTTTTTGTAGTGATAAGAGCCACATGAGAGAATGACTTAACCGAATCATGACTCAGCTTCATTTATGGATAATAAGGATAAAATATTCAAAAGGAGTAAACATTAAACATTAAGAACTGAGTTTCAAATGAGTTAAAAATTTAAAAATTAAGTCGTACCAAATGATAGTGGAGGGATGAAGTCATAAGTGAGTTAAAAGTTAAATGATCAAAAGATTAACTTCTTGAAAAAAGAATCCAAAAAATTCGATAAATACTCAATTCAACCTTCTCATAAAGTTTCCAGTGAAGACACACATTGGGAAATTTCTTTGTAACATGCGTCTCATTACTGGCAATGGCATGTCTTCGTAGCAGTCAGCGCAAATTAAAAGAGAGACGTAGACTTTTCCATTTTTTTTATTTCTTTTTCTTCAATCCTAACTACCGAACAGTATTATCATTCTTCGTTTCTGTTTGACTTGCTGCATTAAAAGACTTTCGCTTTATGTTGACCCAGCCCGCAATAATTCCTCAAGCAATAATAATAAAAACCTGTAAGAAAGTACGACACTTGAGTCTAATAGAAAGAGTTAGCTCATAAAAATACAGCGAATCGAGGTTAGATGTCCAGCTAGGAGAAGTATCTACATTTAATACCTAATAATACCTCAAACAGAATTGTCTAGAATCATATATGTATTTAGCAAAAAAAAAAACTATAAAAAATTTAAAAATCAAATCTTGCACTGAAACAATTACTTATAAATAATTATATATTCTCCCCCCTCCCAAAGGAAATTGATTTTAGACTGAAACAATAATTAGTTATAGTTCTCTCCCCACGCCATTGATTTACTTAGCAAATTTTCTTGTTTGGTGGCTGTTCTTCGTCCAATCCCATTAATGGGGTTGGGTTTCAAACTTGAGTGAAAAAACACAAATTTCAAACCATTTAAATATTAACCAATAAAAGGACATTTTCATACGTTAGTCTCTACCCGTATGCATGTGTTTTTTTTTTTTTTGGCTGGGACGTTGTGCAGCTCATGATATTTATTTTGCGTCGCTGATGGAAGATATGGACCGAACGGGATAGTCCAACTAGTCGGATTTTGATTAGACTTACTAACGGCTTGGTTTGAATTAGAAAATCACTTCTATAATCAAAATCAAGTTGAACAGTCATTAAGCAAGAACTTGGCATTTGGTCCAAAATTGGTTTTTAGAAAACTTGGGTTGCGCTAATATAAAAAAGAGAAAATTGGAAATAAATCCAACATTACAAATATAATTGGCAAATGGTTTTAAGATGATCGATTGCATAAGAAAAAATTAATTATACACAAAGGAAGGTATGTTGCACAAAATATTATTTAGATATAAGAAATTAGTTTACAAATAGAGAAGATGACTTGTACATAAGAGAATTTTATTTGCACAAAGAGAAAATTGAGTTGCATATCACATAAAGAAAAATTATTGCACACAAAGGAAGGTAAATTGCACACTAAAGGAAGTTAAGTTGCACAAAATCTTTAGATCGTATTTGCCAATTAAATTTTTAATTAGGAATTTATCTCCAATTTTTCCTATAAAAAATTGCTGAAAAAAATTTAAGAATCTATAAAATAAAATTGACCCTCATAAAATTCTGATATATTTTTAGACCATTTTTAGCTATATGATGTTATTTTATTGGAAACTTCATACATTATGATAATATTATGTAAACAACTAGACTTATTATGAATTTATTTCTTATATATATTATATATGAATGTGATTTTCTTTTATTAAATTTTATTTAATTGTTATGTTAGTAATTCGACCCGAAATTGAACCATAAAAATATGAAGTGTCAACCTTTTCCGTTCGACCCTAGAACCAGCTTTTGAAACTTGTTTAGCATGGATATTGTACGATCATTACTATGTTAATATTTTAGGCTAATGTATAATATTACGAGTCCATTTAATTTATATTCAATATAGCTTATAGTTTTAACCTAATTAAGAAGTTTTCACCTTGAATTAATTTAGAATAATATACATAAGAATAAGTTCATGGATACTACTAATGCACGGTTTTCGTTTAGGCCAAAAAAAAAAACGTATATCATATAAGTTTATATATTTAATCTACTCTGTCTTATCAATACTTTTATTTATTTAAAAAAAAATTGGACCTCCTTTTTTCCTTGATTAAAATTTAACACGTTCTCGCAATCAATATTGATTCTTGTGTTATAAATGAATAAATTTATTGAAGCAGCCTTTAAAAAAAAAAAATTGGCATGAGAAGCAGCCATTTGATTTTGAACATTAATAGCAGTCACATGCACGTTTTAAAAAAGGTTGCCGTCAAACGTGCACGTGACTAATAGCATCGGAATATTTCAAGATAATAGCAAAAAATTTTATTAGTGTGTGTTTGAAAATTCGTTCATTTTGATTTTGACTAAAGTAATATTATATTCCCCCTGTCTTTAATATAAAACGTAATTATTGAGTTGATTTTGATCTTAAATATAAGATCTATTTCTCATATTTATTAGTTTTTTCTAAATTACTCCTATGGATCTCCCCCAATCATAATCAAGCAGAGGAGGAAAAGAGGATATTAAAAAAGATAATTATGGTATTTTAGAAAAAACATATCATATTTCTTATAATTAACTAATTCTTATTTAACTTTTTTAATCTAATCAAATTAGTTAAATAGGTTTTATATTAAGGATTAGAAAAACACTAGTTTTTGTCTCGAAAATTGCAATAATATTTTTCCAACTCGAAAATAAAAGATGCTTGAATTACTCGGTAAATCAAAAAAATTGAAATGCATGAACACAAAGTTCAAACTAAATATTATTAAAAAAAAAGATGATTTTTAAACATACTCTAAAACGTAAATAATTTATATATACAACTCATGACTCAATTATGTGTTTATATAACGCTGAATGGGTATGTTTAATATGTTGCAATAGTTTTTAAGGAAATGAAAATGTAAATGGTAGTAAAAATGTAACATTGGAATTAATGCTATGAAAATTAACGACTTGATTAGTTCATATTACTTCTAATCCTCAATATAAGAGTTTAATAACTAATTTGATAGAATTAAGAAAATTAATTAAGTTGGTTAATAGTAACAAATACATGTCCACTTTTCTAAACTACTATCTTTAATTATATGCATTGAAATTATTTCTTGATGAGAAATCCTTACAATTAATAAGAATATTTTAAAAAAAATACTCTAAATGTGAGAGATAATGGATTTAAGTCTTACCCTCTTTAATAATGTGTACTATTGAATGTTATAGTGGAGGGCTAGAAGGGTCGGAAACATGGGTTCTTTGGAATCTTAACCGTTTCCGTGGCTCTGCGCAGGCAATGCAAGCCAATTTTTCCACCTTTTTGCTGGATTTAAGTTCCATATGGAATCAAACATGCGCATACCAAACAGCTTAAAATTTATAGGGTTACTATTGGGCTAGCACTCTAAAATATTTTTTTAAATGGGTTTCATAACTTCGTATTTTGTGATTCATCTAATACCTTAAAATATTTTTTCAGATTCATCTAGCACACTAAATTATTTTGTAGTGCGTGCATCTAGCACCCTAAAAAATCATGAAAACAAATACTTATGGTGCTTGATGCACAATCATTTAGCAGACTTTTTGAGGATTTAATGGTGAGGTCAAAATTGATCCTAAAAAAAACTTTAAGAATACAATTGTTCCCTAAAAAATTATAAGATTGTACTATACATATTTACTTTTTATACTGTAAAAACACTTTTAGAATTATAGTTTTATTTCTACCTAAACAACACCAGTAGGGCTGCCAACAAGGTTGAGTATAATAGAATGACTAGTCCTTCATAATGTGATGAATCAATATTTGAATTTCTCCTAAGAAATGTGCCCATATTTAGTGCCAATAATGTCTTAAATAGAATTTTCTCTAATAAGAAAATACTTGTGCCCACAAAAAAAAAAACAGAGGTTGAGCTAGTCTCTCATAATATGATGAACCAAATTGCGAGAAATGCTTATGTTTAGTACTTGATAATGTCTTGAACGAGACTCTTTTTTTTTTTTTGGGTAAGAAACAATACTGCTTTTAATAAGACAATGCATGCCCTTAGGCTGAAAAGTGAAACACAAGGAAATTGGGCTCCAAAAGCCTATTCGACCACAATAACAAGGAGAATAGCACCATGTAGGCCGTTAAATACAATCATCATTATATCGTTAGTAAACCATTATCATCATGTCTTTGAAAACAGTTCCCCCAAGCTGGTTCATAAACCATTCAAAAATTTTGTATCTGTCCATGGTCTTGTTACATAATGACATGAAAAATCTATCAAAAAAATTACAAGTTTAACCTCATTCATAAGTTCATATTGTTAGTGCAGATTCCTCCAAATTGGTGGAAAAAAAAAGAAGAAGAAGAAGGAAAAATTGCCACTGGTTATCCTACTCGTGGTTTTGAGCCTTGTGGTGGCAAGCATCAAATAAGTGGAATCAAAAATTGCTTATTTTCCTTTCTCTCAAGTCTTTCAAATTTAAAAATTTTAGTGTCGGTTTGGAAGGCTTTCATAATTAAAACCATGTTTTGAAAAGAAATCCAAACACCCCTTTGCATATCAAAATTAATTATGAACCCAAAATCAGACACTTCTATGCAAGCTAAAATAAAATATGAACCCAAAACTATGGTTATCTATTCAGTTATTAAACACTCTTATGCATATTTTTCAAGAAAACTATGATTTTGCGTCTAAGTTCCTTTTTGGAACGAATTTATTGTCAACTACATATTACTGCTAAAATCTATTTTTAAACTAAAATATTGGTTTAGTCATAATATTTTACATGAACTTTTGCGCCCCCCAAAAAAATTAATTCAGTATTAACTACTTGTTCATCATGTTAATTATATTTTAAAATATTTTGTCAATATGTACCATCACTTGCCTTAATAAAACATGAATAATCTGCTTTTCAACCTCATTTGGGATTATAGAGACACGAATCTAATGAAGGGTACGGTAACAGAGACATGAATCTAATCCTCTTTTTTAGGGGGTAAAATAATGTCTTACACTCATAACAACTATAATACTCCTTTTATTTTATAAAGTAAAATTTGATGGCTTTAGGTTTCTTATTGACAATGCACTTTTTTTAAATAAAAATATAGGCAGTAATTAATATTTGTTTCTGAAACTACCCTTTTACAAAATGGTGATTTTAATTGAGGAAGAATATCTAATTAAGGTTAAAAATATGAGGCAATTATAAAACCATGGCGGTTTTCTAGGTTTATGTAAAGTACATGTAAATTTTATCTTATAGAAAACAACCAACAGGCGTTGATCCCAATAGAATGAACTTTGTCGACTTAACCACACGAGCCACTACAATGCTTTTTTCACCTCTTATATCTCACTCAAAATTAAACAACATGATGGTATATCAAATACTATTTCCGGTCCTTAATATAAGACCTTGTTTGACTTTTATTTTGGTCCTAAATATAAGACCCCAATCCATTTTGTTTCTCATATTTATACTTTTTTTCCAAAATAACCCTTCTAATAATGATAGTTCTAGTCAATACACTTGATTAGTAAGGATATTTTAGGAAAGACAACACCTATTTAGGACAAATAACTAACTCAAATTACTTCTTTAATCTCTTCAAATTAGTCAACCGGCTCTTATTATTAGGACCGGAGGTAGTAACTCTTAGACTGGTATCATCCTTCAATAACTTGTTACTTTTTTTCAGGGTTGATTTGGTATGAAGGGGAACGGAGAGAAGGGAATGAGAGGAAAAATTTCAATGGACATGTTTTAAAAAATTGAAGAAGTGAGGTTAAATCTTTTAATTAATTTTTATTACTTGTTTATCTTACATCTTTTTTATTAAAATTTAAAACTCCATTTTTTTATTTTTTGAATCAAGTTTGTTAAAAAAATTTCTCCCCTCCTCTCCATTTCCCTCATACTAAACGTAGAATTAGAGATTAAAAGTGAAAAAAAAAAAACAATTCGTGTGACTTAGCTTGTTCCTTTTATTATTGAGCAAAAGGATAATTCGCCATTATTAATTTATCTTTCGCTTTTTTCCCTGTCAAGTTAAATAATCGGAACAAGATTCTTGTTGGCCCTTCTAAAGATTTGATTTGCTTGTCTTTTTATCAATGTAACATCCAAAATTTTATTTGAGTTTATAAGTAGTTATTTATAAAAAGTTTGGATTAAATCTTTGATAAAAATATATATATATATAAAATAATAAATTCAAGAAAATGAGATATTTAAAAGAGAGTCAAATAACATAAAACAAAATTGTAAATAAGTGCATAGGTATTTTAAAATAAAAGTAGAAAAAAAATGGTGATGGATGATGATGATCATAATAATAATAATAATATGAAATAGATTGAAATACAAATTTTGAATCTGTTCTATGAATTTTAATAAAATATATTTATAATTATATATATATATATATATATATAAAGATTTGAGTTTAACTCAAAAAAAAAAAAACTTTTGAATGATTCTGGCAGATTTCATATAATTCGGTTATAATGAGATTTCAAAAATAATAACAATAAGATAAGGTAGTTAAGTAATTAAATGAAGATTTATTAATTTTAAAAATATAATAACTTAACCCTACTTCCTACCTACTCATTCTTCATCTTTTAGCCGCCACTCAATTTCTTTTTTAGCTTTTCCACTACTGTAGACTTGCAATTTTTCAGAAAGTATTACTCCTTCTTCTACTCTAAACATTCCATTCTCATAAATCAAAATAGATTCAAGGTAAACTTTTCCATTCTTTTTTTTTTTTTTCATTTTTTTATTTCTTTCTTATAATTCCTCTTTATCCCATTCCTTCTGTCCTTTCCCCTTAGTCCACCGTAAGCCTTCTTGTCATCATCATCTCCAAGCCTACATATATTTATTAAGGTATGTACATACTTTTCTTTTCCTTTTTCGTCTCTTTCTTCTTTCTCACATTTAACAACTATTATTCATGAATATACACACATACATTAATGGGAAAAAGCATGAGAATGGTTCGACACCATTGACTACCATTTTAAAACTTAATGTTTCTTTCTTCATTGATTGTTTTTTCCTTCCTCATCCTCTTCCTTGTATCATGCGTTTTCTTTTCAGATTTTTTTGCCTCTTCGTATGACTATGTGTGTTTGTGTATTTATATATATGCTTGATAGAAATATGAATAAATATATATACACCCTTTATATCATCACCCTTTTCGGCACTTCTCCCTTCTAATTCCCTTCTAATAATAGGTGTGTGTGTATATATAGGCATGTATAAGAGTTGTATATGTATATATATAAGACATTCGGTACTCCACCCTTTATATATAGGCATGTATATATCTATAATACATTTGGCAATATATATATATAGTAATTTATGAATGGTTAGTGGGATGAAGGCTAAATATATTTATATATATATATTCTTGAACTTTATATACAGTAGGGATTTCATAGAAGTTATTATGAAATGTAAAATTTTAATAGTACTTATGAAAAGTTAACTAGAAGAAATTAGTAATGTGTTCTGGGCTCTAGGATAACTTTGAAGTTTTAAAGTAACTTTCATATAACATTAAAATCAGTATAGGATATAATTTTTTGTCTAAAATTGTAAATTAATATTTCATTATGTTGACTTTGTAGACTCTCTTGGAGAGCCTTCTTGATTGGAAGTATTATTGTGATTGTTGGAGAGCTAGAAGAAACCAAGTAACTTGGGCATTTCCATGTGTGCAATCTTTATCCATTATGATTAAATGTATATTGATTCTATCGACTTAATTGGTACAAGTAAATAAATAAGATTGAAAAAGTGAAAGGATATAATAATATTATCTTATGTGTTATTTGAATTCTCTTGCAAGCATGAATGTGTTTTGGTTGTTTTGTGAAAATTTATGGTAAATTGTTTTCTTTCAAGCATGCTTGCATATACAGCATTTGCTACATATTTATGACATGCATAGGCAGTTGGACTTGCGAGTCTATGATACTCATATATGTGACAAACTATGACCACGTGATTTGCCTCCACTTAGCACAAAGTGGTTGGCCTTTTTAGGGCCCCATTCCTTAATACTTACTTGGCTAGGTTCGTAAAAGGAGAACGTGGAACAGTGACACCTCCTGGTTCTTTTAAGGAGGGAAGCCATAGCCTAGGCTTAGGCTCTGTATCTTTGGTCAGATATATCCTAAGTACTGGAGTAGCTTTGGTGAGTCCAGTGTGTGGGCCAGACCATGTATAAGCTTATGGTTTCGGTCAGCAAAATAAGGTTGGATGGGGCAATAAGGGAGGAAGCATCCATTGCATATGAACATGATATATTATTAAATTAGTTACATATTTTACTAACAATTATTTAAGCTGTTGCAATATTTCTTTGCATAGCTAATATGAAAGTGGTTGGGCGATGGTTGTATCTACATGGTTACTGAGACGTTTGTGCTCAGCCCTTTAATTTAACATTTTCAGGAAAAGGTTCAAAATGAGGGAAGGCACCTGAGGAGTGAGCTTAAAAGCTCTGTTGTATTCCTTATGTCTGGTATATGTTTCCTCCATTTATATTTAACTTTGCCATGACTCTAGGATATTTCTTTTGTGTTCATTTTTCTTTTAAAAAAAAGGAACATACTCGACTTACATGATAACTCTGCTAATTTAATACTTAAAATTCTATCTATACTTTGATCTTAGTCTTAAAATAGTTTTATTTTTGCTTGTTAATAAGTATACAATTTTTAACTATGGTAGACTTTTGTCACTCTAGTTTTATTTTTTCCATCATGGTTAACTTTTATTAATTAGATTTCAAATTTTTCTCCCATGATAGATGTCTTTTGAATTTGTCTTCCTCATAATTACACAAACTCACGTCATTATAATCATTACGAAAGAATGGTATTATATTTTTTTGGTATCAGAGCCAGGTTATTTTGTGGCCATTTATTTGTTTGTTTTGGCAAATATTTTTTGTTTTGAAAAAGTTTTGTATCTTTAAACTTCTTAGAAGTCATGGCAATTTAAATATAAGAGGTGCACTTCCCTTGTTGGTTTTAGTATTATCTGATTGATAGAAAGTAATTTATAGCTCAACACCCAACTTTCAATTTGCTTGTGGGATTGTACATGGGAGGGAAGAAAGGGTGTTAACCGAAAAAAATTTTTCAACTAATTTGTAATAAGCATCTGTATTAGGATGTTGTGATCTAGGAGCAAATAAAGATAGGGTGAAATCTCAATTATGAGAGATGTTTAAAGTTAATATTGGACTGGTTAAAGAAATAATACTAGGAATAATACCCACAACAAAGAAGAATCAAGTGTAGGAAGTTGAGGCAACTAATGATTTGGGCAAGTTAGGAATAAGAAAAAAATGAGAAGGCTAGTTCAGAAAAAGGAGGGAAATTTTGAAACCGTAGATGCAATTAGACATTATCATGATCACATTGTGTGGTTAAATTTCATACTCTCAAAGTGTTTGATATTTTATTCGATATAAGTAATTATGTCTGTTTTAATTTAATTCTGATAGGTGGTCTCATGAAACTCATATAAGTATGTCACCATGTAGGTTCAAATTTGAAAGTTGCATGGTACTATATGTGTGTGGGTGTATAATTGAGAAAGGTACAAGATTGTGGGCTCAAAAAAAAAATTTATGTTTGACAAATTAGGACCAAGGTCAATCCTCTATCTTAACAAGGCTATAAGTAATGACTATCATGCGCATAGAGATGGAGATGACAAACATCAATTGAAAAGGGATGAAAATACGATTAAATAAAATTTTTTTTTTTTTACATAGATAGAGGATTTGTAACTGAGTTATAGGTTGGAGTCCTCAAGTAAAATTGGACTTATGAGTGGTTAGATATATTTGTATGGTTTAGCCAAATTTGATGGTAGAGAATTTAGTGGCAAGGGGGGAAAAAAATCCTTAAGTGACTTCATTTGGTATAAGTAGAAAGATTGAGTAGTTATATAAGCAAGTTTCTTTAATTGAAAAAAATAATATAGTTACATATATACGCTCTGTTATGTTACTTTTAAAAAATTACTCTCCTAGACAAAATAAATAAATAAAGACTATGAATAATCTTTTTTTTTTTTGTCTATAATTGGGTGTTGAATCTACCATCTCCTTTGCATTTTGGAGTCTTTTCTAAGCAGTGATCATATATATTCATTTTAGAATTTGTATTAGTTGAGTTGGAATTTATGGTACTTTTTTGCTTTTTGTTTTTTCCCTTTTTATTTTTGAACTTGTGTGCTCAGTATTTCTAGTAAAAAAATAAATAAATAATAAATTAAATATATTGTTGAATATTGCTTGTTTAAAAAAAAGGGGTGAATTGTCATTGACCCTAAAAAATTTTTTTTACGTATTATGTAAAATTTGAAATGAATTATAATTTATAATTTATATATGATACGGCTTGATGAAAAATTTATATTAACCTATATTAAATTATATTGACTTATACTTTATACTGACTTGATGAATAAGACTACTTTTATCCTCAAACGTTAGACGTGTGAAAAGGCCAAAAAAAAAATTGGTGTGTTGGCCCAAAAAAAACGAAGAAGAAGAAGAAGGCTAGGTCACATCTAAAGATTTAGACATATTAATTTTGACGAGACAAAAAAAAAAAAAGAGGTATGATTACACTATAAAATGTAAGTTCTAGGATTATAGAAGCAACCTTGATTGTAAGCAACTGATTATTTTTTATAGCAGCTGGGAATGCATATGTTATCTATCTATCTATCTAATTAATCTATCTAATATGCTTATGAAATCTTATAATACCCACTAATGCTTAAATGGGTCGGGTTGTAGAACCGTCTTTTATTTATTATTGAAATTTATTTCAATTTGATACGTCTTTTTATCTCCTGCATCAGTTTCTCATGTAATTACAGTAGGTTATTAATAATAATTCAATCCATTCAACTTTATACAAACTAATATTTTTTGTGGCCAAATAACCCAAATTTGTATGTGCATATGTTGTCTCTTGATATGGCTCATTTTTATTCTTTTATTTTATATAAAAAGTCATGTTTTTAAAAATACAAAGTAAAAGAAGAATATTTTGGAGTGGGGAGAAATAAGAATTTCTTGAAATAAGAGGGGCCATGGATACAATCCATATACATATGCCTCATTTTTTTTTTAGTTTATAAAAGAAATGTTATATTTTTAAAAAAATATATATAGAAAGTTATAAGTTTTCAAGAAAAAAACATATCATTATTGTTTCAATAAGAAGTGGCAAAGAATACAAATAGAATAACATATCCTAATTGAATCAAATATGTAATACACCTTATAAAGATCTTTTACTTATTTCAAATCTAATCATATATAGTCACACACCACCCTGTGTATCGACGAGGAGAATTTCTAGTTATTTTTTCATATGCCCTCGTACTTATGATTGCCTTGGGAGTATTGTGGTTGTTATTCCTAAGCTTGACTATTAGGAGAGATATATATTGGATCACTATATGGGTGTGTATATGGGTGTTGTCCATTATTAAGAAGTGAGATTGTGAATGTCACAGGTTGTTGAAGGTTTAGGTTATATTGAGTGTAATTTGTTGTGTTATGTATTCCTTAGTCATATATTAGGAAATTTTTGTTCATTAAAATAATTAACTAAATTTGTTGTGGAGTGTTTTCTTTTTTAAAATATGCGGTTGTATTATGAACTAGTAGTCATTGATAGGAGAAAACTTGGCTAACTTTTAAAGTGCAGTTAGAAGTGAACCTTAGAGAAGAAGAAAAAAACAGAAAAAAAAAAACTATCTCAAACATTGTTTGTATTAATAATAACGGTGTGGATAAACATCAAAGTATAAAAGCAAATGATAAAGGAATCAAAATTTTACTAGAGAGATTTGTGAGAGAAAAAAAATTAAGGACAGAATAAGACGGGCAGAGGCAGTATTAATGGATTAGTTATGAATAATATTTGTGAAAGTGGGGGAAATGCTTAAAATAAAATTTTAGCTTGGGAGGCAAGCTATAAAGATATCTAAAAGGTGTAAGTTTATATATATGATCAGTTAATCTTCCAAAGGCAAGTTAGGTAAAGGGTATGAGGCCACATTTCACTTATAATAGTTTTGTTTCTGACAAAGGAATTAAAAAAAAATTTGTTTTATTTATATGATCAGTTAATCTTTCAAAGATAAGTTAGGTAAAGGGTATGAGGCCACATTTCACTTATAATAGTTTTGTTTCTAACAAAGGAATTAAAAAAAAAAAATTTGTTTCCTCTAATAAGCATTTGGTTTCAAAGGATTTGTAGTGCAACTATAACTCCTGATACAGTATTATGCTTTTCACATATTTCATTATAAATAGAAAATTTTCATGAACTATACTTTGACTAGTAGTTTACTCAATGATCATGTATCTTTCTAAAGATTTCCATTTCATTCAATATGCAAACAAAATCTTAACAATATGTTGACTTTTTAAAAAAAAGATAATTCTTTTCAAATATCAAGATTCTCATTTTATCTTAGTTAAATATGTAAATGAAAATATTGAATAATAAGACGTAGGAGGTTAAGTGAGTCATGTAGAGCGTATGACAGAGGCAGATGACTCGGGTTTTCACATGAGGCTGTAGATTATAGTAGATACTATGTTGAGTTTTGGAGGATATGTCTCTCAGACAATATGAAAGTTGCGTATGAAAAAAAAAAGAAGAAATTGTTGGGTTAAGATTTAGTTAAGAACAACACTATAATATTTTTTAAAGTAAACAATTAAGAAATAAAATCATCTCACTTGTTAAGGTCGTATGGAGGGGAATGACCCCTGATGATACTACTTGGGAAACCAAAGAAAAGATGAAACAAGAACATCCCCGCTTGTTTGTTTAGGTATGTGTTTTAATTTGTATACTTGTTGTGTTTGTTTGACGTGTTGTTTTTATTTGCAATTGGTTGTTTTGACTTGGATACCTTTACATTTTGGGGACAAAATTTCATTTAAGAGAGGAGAACTGTAACATCCCAAAATTTTATTTAGGTTATAAGTAGTTATTTATAGAAAATTTGGATTAGATCTGTGATAAAAATATATATATATAAAATAATAAATTCAAGAAAATGAGATATTTAAAAAAGAGTCAGATAACATAAAACAAAATTGTAAATAAGTGTATAGGTATTTAAAAATAAAAGTAGAAAAAAAATGGCGATGGATGATGATGATCATAATAATAATAATAATATGAAATAGATTGAAATACAAATTTTGAATTTGTTATATAAATTTTAATAAAATATATATTTATAATTATATATATATATATATATATATATAAAGATTTGAGTTTAACTTTTAAGAAAAAACTTTTCAATGATTCTGGCAGATTTCATATAAGTCGGTTATAATGAGATTTCAATAATAATAACAATAAGATAAAGTAATTAATTAATTAAATGAAAATTTATTAATTTTAAAAATATAATAACTTAACCCTACTTCCTACCCACTCATTCTTTATCCTTTAGCCGCAACTCAATTTCTTCTTTAACTTTTCCACTACTGTAGACTTGTGATTTTTCAGAAAGCATTACTCCTTCTACTCTAAACATTCCATCCTCATAAATCAAAATAGATTCAAGGTAAACTTTTCTGTTCTTGTTTCTTTTTCATTTTTTATTTCCTTTCTTATAATTCCTCTTTACCTCATTCCTTTTGTCCTTTTCCCTTAGTCCACTGTAAGCCTTCTTGTCGTCATCATCTCCAACCCTACATATATTTATTAAGGTGTGTACCTACTTTCCTTTTCCTTTTTCCTCTCTTTCTTCTTTCTCACATTTAACAACTATGATTCACGAATATACACACCCACTACAAAAAAACATGCTTTTAGCCATGGGATTTTTTATTTAGCGACGGATTAGCGAACGGATTAGCGACGAAATACCAATGGAAATTTTTCGTTGCTAATCCATTGCTAATTCTTGATAGAAATTTTCGTCACAAATTAGCAACGGAAAAATTCCGTCGCTAATCCATCGCTAACCCGATTTTTTTAAAAATAAAATAAAATGCCACGTGACACCTCTGCCTGCCACGTGCGCTGCCACCTCACCTCTGCCTGCCACGTGTCGCCACCACATAATTCTCTCCTCAAAGTGACTTCTCCATGGCTTGAACCTAGGACCTCCTCTGTGTGTGTGCGGCTTTACCAGTTGAGCTGCAATGAACCTATTGACTTATTATGTAAAATTAAATATATATATATATAAAATATTATTTTACACAAACAATTATATATACATATATATTGTTAAAAACTAAAAATATACTATATGATCATTTTAATCATAACTATTTAATGAAAAAATAATTTTAAATATTTGTTTTACTTTTTTTTATAATGTTTTGTTTTTTTAAAAAATATTTTTAATATAATTTTAATTTCTAACGACACTAATTTTGAATTTTAAATCATAAATAATTTTTTATAAATAATTTTTAAATTTATTTTTTAATTAACATTGATAAGATATACAATTTAATTATATATGTATTATATTACATTATATTATATTATCTATATGTGTTTTATACATTTGAAGAAAATCATTTACAATTAGTCAAAAAATCTTGTTATTCAAAAAATAAATACTATAATAAAATCTAATAAATTATTCTATATAAAAAATTAAATGATTTGAATAGGTTATGATAAACAGTATTCTCCTACTTGTATATATATCCTATGTAATTTATTTTCTTAAAATTCTTTGTATATACCATTTGTTTTTGTATTGAAGACTAAAATCAATATATATCATAGGTATTAATTATATCGTGATTAAATTTTATTGTTTAATGATTAAAATTCAAAATTCACTTCAATATTAGTTTGCATTCATATAAATTTATTTTTTGGTTTTGAATTTCTATCATATATTATATATTTCAATATATTTTAAATATGATAAAATTATTTCTTTCTTAAATCAGTTTGTATAAGAAAGTTATTAATATTCTTATTATATTTTTTAATTATTATTAATAATCAAGAGGAATTTATTTTAACAAAATATAAACAAGTTTTCTAAGAAATTGTCTTTCTATTTTCAGTATATACATAATGATGACATGAATGATGACGATATCTTTATTAACACCAACTCTACAAATACATCAATTTATTTTATAATTAAAAATGTTTTTAAATCACTATATTCTTAATTTTTATTATATAAATTTTCGTAAGATTATAATTTAAAATAACAAAATTTAAAATTAGTGACAGATTAGTGATAGAATTGTGACGGAATAGAATTAGCGACGGAATTAGTGACCAAAACTTCTGCGACAAACAATTTAGCGACAAACTTAGCGACAGAAATTTCTAACGGAAAAAATTCCGTCGCTAAATATTTATTGACAGATTTTCTGACGGATTAGCGACAAAATTTAGCGACGAACAGAAATTCCGTCGCTAATTCGTCGCTAATCAGTCAAAAAAATTAGCGACAGAATTTTCGTCACAATTCTGTTAGAAATTAGTGACGGAATTTGTTTCCATCACAAATTAGTGACAGAATTTTTTTCCATCACAAATTTCGTCGCTAATCAGCTGTTTTTTTGTAGTGACATATACATTAATAGGAAAAAGGATGAGAATGGTTTGACACCATTGACTACGGTTTTGAAACTTAATGTTTCTTTCCTCATTGATTTTTTCCCCCTCCCTCATCCTCTTTCTTGTATCATGCGTTTTCTTTTCAGATTTTTCTGCCTCTTCGTATGACTCTGTGTGTGTGTATTTATATATATGCTTGATGGAAATATGAATATATATATATATATATACACCCTTTATATCATCACTCTTTTGGGTACTTCTCCCTTCTAATAATAGGTGTGTGTATATATATAGGCATGTATGTATATATAAGATCTATATATATATATATAAGACATTCGGTAATCCACCCTTTATATATAGGCATGTATATATCTATAATACATTCGGCAATATATATATATAGTAATTTATGAATGGTTAATGGGATGGAGGCTATATATATATATATATATATATATATTCTTAAACTTTACATACAATAAGGATTTCATAGAAGTTATTATGAAATGTAAAATTTTAATAGTACTTATGAAAAGTTAATTAGAAGAAATTAGTAATATGTGTTCTGGGCTCTAGGATAACTTTGAAGTTTTAAAGTAACTTTCATATAACATTAAAATTAATATAGGATATAATTTTTTGTCTAAAATTGTAAATTAAAATTTCATTATGTTGACTTTGTAGACTCTCTTGGAGAGCCTTCTTGATTGGAATTATTATTGTGATTGTTGGAGAGCTAGAAGAAACCAAGTAAATTGGGTTTTTCCATTTGTGCAATCTTTATCCATTATGATTAAATTTATATTGATTCTATGGACTTAATTGGTACAAATAAATAAATAAGACTGAAAAAGTGAAAAGATATAATAATATTATCTTATGTGTTATTTGAATTCTCTTGCAAGCATGAATGTGTTTTGGTTGTTTTGTGAAAATTTATGGTAAATTGTTTTCTTTCGAGCATGCTTACCCATACAGCATTTGCTACATATTCATGGCATGCATAGGCGGTTGATCTTGGGAGTTTATGATAATCATATATGTAACAAACTGTGACCATGTGGTTTGCCTCCACTTAGTGCAAAATGGTTGGCCTTTTTAGGACCCATTCCTTAATACTTGCCTGGCCAGGTTCGTAAAAGGGGAACGTGGGACAGTGACAACTCCTGGTTCTTTTAAGGAGGGGAGTCATAGTCTAGGCTTGGGCTCTATATCTTTGGCGAGATATATCCTAAGTAGTATAGTAGCTTTGGTCAGTCCAGTGTGTTGGCCAGACCATGTATAAGCCTATGGATCCGGTCAGCGGAATAAGGTTGAATGGAGCAATAAAGGAGGAAGCATCCATTGCATATGAACATGATATATTATTAAATTAGTTACATATTTTGCTAATAATTATTTAAGTTGTTGCAATGTCTATTTGCCTAGCTAATATGAAAGTGGCTGGCTAATGGTTGTATTTACATGGTTGAACTCTGGTTACTGAGACGTTTGTGCTTAGCCCTTTAATTTAACATTTTCAGGAAAAGGTTCAAAATGAGGGAAGGTATCTAAGGAGTGAGCTTGAAGGCTCTGTTGTATTCCTTATGTGTGGTACATGTTTCCTCCATTTATATTTAACTTTGCAATGACTCTAGGATATTTCTTTTGTGTTCATTTTTTTTTAAAAAAAAAGAACATACTCAACTTAAATGATAACTCTGCTAATTTAATACTTAAAATTCTATCTATACTCCAATCTTAGTCTTAAAATAGTTTTATTTTTGCTTGTTAATAAGTATACAGTTTTTAACCATGATAGACTTTTGTCACTCTGGTTTTATCTTTCCTATCATGGTTAACTTTTATCAATCATGTTTCAAATTTTTCTCCCATGATAGATGTCTTTTGAATTTGTCTTCCTCATAATTACACAACCTCGCGTCATTGTGATCATTGCGAAAGAATGGTGTTACAATCAACACATTAACTATGTTACCCAATACGTGAAGGAGTTTTATGGCAGAATAAATTTTACTTATGTGAAGGAATTAACACGTTAATCACACTCCCTAATACGTCAGCGAGTTATTTGAAAATCATTCATTATGAGCCAAAGTCTGTCATATATACTATTAATTTGAGTATTAGAGCTTCAACGTACTCATATATTCTTCTTAGAGTGTTTTTTTAGTGAAAATCTTTCTTCATCAATCGCCGAAAAGTAAAGACGAGTATCTCATAGGAATTAAGATTAGCAGTGGTTATATTAAACAGCTGCAAAACACAGTTTTGTTTCTTTGTAGCATATGGTTTAGAGTATTAACAATTTTATAGTCAAGAAATCTTTTAGAGATCACTTTTCAAGCTTCTTTATATTGATCATGCAAAAATTGGTTGAGTATCTTTACAAACAAATTTTTGTTCTTTGATTTGCTCAATCAAACATAATCTTGCACTCTATTTTACTGAGAAAATTTTGAAAAATTCTACAATATCGATAAGATAAATGTTTTCCAGTTCATCCGGAGAGCAGAGACAGCCTTAAATTGATAGGGAAATTTCTTTGCAATATCTCATTAGTATGGACGGGAGCATGCCTTCAGCAGTCAGCACAGATTAAAAGAGAGATGTACGCCACTACTAGAAAAAATACATATAACGATGCAAAACAACTGCAGTTAAAAAGAAAAGCACCGTGAAAAAAAAAAGCGGTGATATTTTTGTAAATAAATTCCGTGTCTGTTCACTTTCCACGGTAATTACTAAGAAAAATACTATGGAAAGTTTCAAAATATATTACGATAGGGTTCTTTTTTCACATTTTCACGGTTTCTTATCAGTGCGCTGTGGTCTCCCTCTGTCCCACTCCCACCAAACTGCTATTACCGGCCATTTCCTCCTCTTTCCCGTTATTTAAACTCCTCCATTTCACTTATAGTTGCTTGCCGTCGTCTTCACTACCCATCTTCTCACATTTGAATCGTTTCCATTGAGTGAGTATCCTCTTCTTTCATTCTTTTCATTTTTTCTTGATTTCTTGAATGTTTTGACTATAAAAATCTATTGCATTTCAAATGGGTTGATTGGCTTTACATTTTGGGTGTCTTGCATTGTTTATTTTGCATTTTTTATGTTCTTGAGGTATTGATTGGTGGCATTTGATGTTAGAAAACCTCAATTCCTTCCTCTATACAGCATTAGAAATGTGTTTAAATGTTTAAAGTTGATTTTTTTAAATAATTTTTTGATATTTATTTCAATTTGTTGGTATTTTTTGTAATAAACTTGACAATTTACTAATAATAATATGTTTAGTGTTTTGTGAAATTTTTTTTCATTATGAACTTTGATTGATAGTAAAGTGTTGTTTAAAATTGTATGGTAAATAAATATCATTTGTGTTCCCATTTTGGATTCAGAAGTTTTAGTTTTAAGAATCTTTATTCATTGAATTGGTTTGAGATTAAATTGTTACTTTTGTTTTATTTGTTATATTTCTTCAAATTTATCCTATCTTTGCTTATTACATATTATTGGTTTGGTTGATTGATTGATTTGCCTATTTTTTAAATAATTTGAAATTTGTTATAGAGAAAATTAGAATGGAATACTTAAAGGAAATAATTTGTTTACAAAAATTTATTTCTTTAAGTGTGTGCTTTAATTTATTTTTTACAAAAAAGCTAACTTTTATATACAAATTTAATTTAATTTTTTCTATGATATTAAATTAGAAGCAAGTGTTCGAAAAGAAATTATATTAAATTAACTTAAAATTTTTATATTATTTATACATGTTGAAATATGTTATGAAGAATAGTTTTAATTTTGATTAAAATAATAAAAATAATTTATTATTAAGTATTTTATAAAACTTATATATGCTTGTTTGATTATATATTTTTATCAACATTTTTGCTTATTCACTACATATGACTATTTTTTTAGAAATTACTTAATCTAATTTTTAAAAGTAATTACAACTATGCTCATTGACTTTCTAGAGCAATGAATCATAATTGGATAAAAGCTAAGAGAATTAGTAAAGAATATGAGAATGGGATTGAAAAGTTTCTTGAGTTTGCTTAGAGAAATGCCCCTAGCAAAAAAGATAGATTGTATTATTGTCCTTATGTCAAATGTTTAAATAATAGTCAGCAAAATATTCTTGAGATAAGAGAGCATCTTATCTGTAATGAGATAAATTTGAGATATACAAATTGGATATGGCATGGAGAAATTAGAAAGAATATTACATTATCTAGAAAGAAGAAAGTTATGAATGAAGACTTTGATGATAGAATTTTAGATATGTTTCGTGACATACGGTCTGGCCATCTACATAGTTCTCTCCCACATGTGAAACCTTGTGTAGTGATGTAGAGACGCCTTTGTATCTAGGATGTAAAAATGATTACACAAGGTTGACAACCGTGTTGAAATTGATGAATTTAAAGGCAAGAAATGGTTGGACTGATGCTAATTTCACAAAATTGCTTAAACTGTTGAGTGATATTCTTCCAAAGGAGAATTCACTTCCAAAACGAATGTATGAGGCAAAGAAAATTTTGTATCTAATGGGTTTGGAATATGAGAACATACATGCACGCCCTAATGACTATATATTGTTCAAAAATGAGTATAAATGATTGAATAAGTGTCCTAAATGTAGGATTTTAAGATACAAAGTTAAGAGAGACGATGGTGATTGTAATGAGATGACCAAAGGTCCTTCTTTGAAAGTTTTATGGTATTTTCCAATAATACCACGATTTAAATGTTTATTTGCAAATGCCACATATGCAAAGAATATTATGTCATCTGCTATATGAATGACATCACTGAGACAGGGGGTGATTGAGAAATTAGACGAAATAAATATAAGTTATATTGTATGTAATTCTCCAATTCTTTTCACATTTTTATCAAGTTGACTAATGACTGTTATTTTTTTATTTACAGGCATTCCAAAATGCTATGCCATATGACATGGAGGAACTCAACTTGATGGGGGACACTTTGTCAACAACATTACTACAGAATTTTGAAATTGTGAAATAGTTAGGTCATTCCTCACATTGTGGTTCATAGTTTGATTACTAACTATTAGTTGATTGTTTGATGATATATTTGGTGATTCAATGAGAATGGATGTTAGTGTTCATATGGTCATCTTGAAATAGTTATGCATATTCTTCTACTCTACTGGTTGATTTTGGGTCTGTAAACTACAGAGAGGTAGTGAAGAAATTTACGTAATATGTAAAAAAAAACTAAGTTTTTAGCGGTGGTTATTTGTGTAACCGTCTTTAAAAACTTTGATAACGGTGCTTGTATTAATAACAGGCCGTGAAAAGTTGAGTTTCCACGGCGGTTTGACATAAAACCTCTGTGAAAATTCAACTTTCCACGACAGTGTTTTATAAAGCCGTCGTGTAAATTCAACTTTCCACATTGATTTTTTGTAAAACCGACATGAAAAGTCAATTTTTCACGGCGGTTTATAACAGCCATATTTTATTCTTCTTTCAATGTCGATAATATCCACTATGCCTCTAAAACTGCCGTGAAAAACCTTATTTAACCCCCATTAAAAGCTTTTTTCCTGACAATGCAAGCTTGTTTGGTTTCTTGTTTTGAAAACAATTTTTTGTTTTTAAAAACAGAAATTATTTTTCTGTTTTAAAAACAAAAAAACAGTAATATGTTTTAAAAAACCAAAACAATTTTTTCATGTTTTCTTGTTATTATTTTGTGTTTTTCATTTTTGTTTTGAAAAGTTTTGAAAAATCTTCTTCTCTTCTTATCTACTATCTACCACGTATCATTACCAGCCACAACTCTCGCCTACTAAGTGTGATTTTCTACCTTTTCTTTTTTTATCAAACATGAGTTTTTAAAATTATTATCCAAACAAATTCTTTTGTTTTTTTTTTAAAACTTATTCTAAAAAACAATTTATAAAATTGTTTTGAGAACAGAAAAAAAAGAACAAAAACAAACAAGCTCGTGGACTTTCCATTTTTTTTATTTCTTTCTTTTTTTCAATCCTAACTACAAAACAGTACCACCCCAATTCTTAATATAAGAGCTAGTTAATTAATTTGAATAGATTAATATATAAGTTAGTTATTTGTAATAAATATGTCTTGTTTTTTTAAAATATCATTACTAATCAAGTGTATTAGTTAGAGCTATCATTATCACAAGGATTACCTTAAAAAATAGATAAATATGAGAGACAAAGTGGATTGAAATCTTATATTTAGGACCAAAATAAAAATCAAACAAACTCTTATATTAAGAACTGAAAGTAGTATTATTATTCTTTGTTTCTGTTTGACTTACTGTATTAAGTATAATTAAAAGAATACTATGACCCAAAGACTTGCGCTTTAGTCCCAAAAAATAATTAGACATAATTCTCTCCTCACGGAATATTGATTTACTTAGCAATTTTCTTGTTTCGTGGCTGTTCTTACTTCTTCATTCGTCCAATCCCGTTAATGGCGTTGTGTCTCAAACTCGAGTAAACAAACACAAATTTCAAACCAAATTACTTTCTCCCTCCTTTTTCGTAAACAACAGCCATCATTTATCTTTTGTCCCTAAATACAAAACAATATTAACAAATTATCTTAAATTTTTATAAAAATCTTATTTTACTAATTAATATTTATTTTTTTATTTCTCAAAACATTATTTTTCTAGATAATAAATGTTCTAAAGATTATATTTTAATATAATCTTTTTTCATCACACATTCTCTCTCTTTCATAATTATTTTTATTATAATAATTTTTTTATTCTCTTTCTTATACTCTCGCCCCCATAAATAAAGTTATATTAGAGAAAAAATTTTAATTTTTACATATCATTGTCTTAACTAATGTTAATTAATTAACTTTTTAATCTACATGATTTAATTCAAGGTTGCTTATACAAAAACACAGATGGAGTACATTTTTCTTGGACAAAGTTGAATATGAACGCTGATAGGTTACCGACGAACGTGCATGTGATGCCAAAATCTTTTATTAGTGTGTTTGAAAATTCATTGTATTGATTTCTATTTCAACTAAAGTAATATTATACTACCTCCTGTCTTTAATTTAAGACCCTATTTAATTTTTATTTTGATTTTTAATATAAGATCTCAATCTATTTTGTTTCTTATATTTGTTTTTTTTTTTCTAAGATAGTCCTTGTATAATGATAGTTCTTACCAATATACTTGATTAGTAAGAATATTTAGGAAAGACAACACCTATTTGTTACAATAACTAACTTAACTAGTTTTCTTAATTTACTTAAATTAGTCAATTAGCTCTTATATTAAGGATCGGAGGTAGTATTAGTTTTATATTGAAAATCGTAAAATCATGTCCCAACTAGAAAAACAAATATTACTTCTGGCTCTTAATATAAGAGTTAATTAACTAACTTAGGTAGATTAATAAACTTAGTTAAGTTGGTTATTTATAATAAATAAATGTCGTCTTTCTTAAAATACTCTTGCTAATCATAAGTAATATCTAGAACTATCATTTGATGAAAATTTTAATATGTGCAACTACTACAACGACTACCTTGAGAAAAAAAATTGATAAAAAGGAGATACAAAATGGATTAAGATTTTATATTTATGACCAAACTGAATGTCAAACTAGTTCTTATATTAAGGATAAGAGGTAGCATGTTTGAATTATATTCAGTACAACAATTTTGAAATGCATGTACACACCGTTTAAATTAAATAATATCATAGAAAGATGGAGAGAGAGAGAGAGAGAGAGAGATGATTGGGGGACAAAAAAAAAAAGAACACCCTAAAACGTAAATAATTTATGTATACAACTTGTGAGTGAGTTATGTAAGTTTATATAACGCTCGTTTGGTATATATGTTTGATAAGTTTGGAAGAGTTTTAATAAGAAAATGGAATGGGAGGAGTACAAATGAGCTCTTAAATTATGTTTGATATATTTATGAAATTTAGAAATTACCTTTATTTAATATCATTATTTATAATATAAAAAGGTTAAAAAGTACTCATCGTTTTTTAAAAAAAAAATCTGCCCTAACCTAGATATTAAAATCATCATCAACCATCATCAAAAGTTATAGTATTCTTCCAGTCCTTAATATAAGACTTATTTAATTAATTTAATTAAATTAAAAAAGTTAAGTAAAGTAGTTAATTATAATAAATATGACATGTTTTTTTTAAATATCATAATCATTTTTTTAATATCATTCATTCCTTTCCTGTTTGATTATAGTTGAGAAAATATCAGTAGAGTTGATTTGAGAAAGATTGATCAATATTTAAAATACGTATTATATTTAGAATCAGAATCAACTTCACAATTAGGTCCTACATTAAGGACCATATGAGTGTATTCTACCGTGCATAATAGAATAACTCTTAGGAATACTATCTTCGAGTAAAATTCAAACCAAATTTTTTATGGATGCTGCCATCACTGTAAAAATGTGTTTGGATTAGATTTAAAAGTAATTTTACAATGTACAAGATAAATATATGAGATTAGTTTTATTGTACATGATTAAAGATGACACTTTAAGAAAGTCAACACATATTTGTTACAATTAACCAATTTAACTAACTTAATTATCTAATTCTTATATTAAGAATCGGAGGTAGTATTTTTATATTTGTTTGGGTTAATTGGGTACATTATTTCTATTGTGTGATCTTCCATTTAGCGTTAAGAGGACATTTATTTAATGGCCTTTAATAACTACGTTAATAATGATTAATTATGTTTTATGCATGGTTTAATAATGCAATGATTATATTATTATATGGGTCTCTTGTGTTTTACATAATTTTTTAAAAACTAGAAAGTTCTCCCGTGCGACGCAAGGGAGTGCGAATCATGAATAATTTATCCATAATTTTACAATGCACATAAAATCTGACCATACACGTTTCTTTATGAAATTAGTGGAAATAATTTTTTTAAACATAAAAAAAGACATACAAGACAGTCAAGACAATAGATGCCTCCATAACCAAACAAGACAAGCACGAATCTCCATTAATGAATCTGCAGCTTTATGTATACGATCTTAGATTAAAATATTTTAATCCCATTCTTTCCCTAAAAATAATTAGTTTCCTTTAATTAAGAATAGCCACGCATAATTCCGCATATCAAATGATATAAAAATTATTTTCCAATACATATGATAGAAAATTCATTAAAAAAAAACTCTATAGTACTTTCATATATTGTAGTTTATATATTTATGGTATACATGGAAATTCACTTAATATTTCTGATAGGAAGAAACTTATATAACCTTTATATTCTTAGATGTGCTTATTTTCAATTAAATCAAAACATGTAGAATTTATATATGTATCTATGTATTATAAGTCTTATTATTGATATTATTAATACATTAAATCTCATTTATTCTAAAATAATTGGATAAAAGCATCTTAAATATGTAAGGCCAAGTATAAAGATCTCATATAAGTAGCAGACACCTCTAAAAAAGTGTCTTAGAATAATCTTGCAGAGTAATTTTTCAGAATAAGTTTTGGAAACAAAAAATTAAAAAACAATCTGTTTGAATGATTATTTTGAAAAACATATATAAAATGATCGGATAAGATGGTAATTCTGGGATTCAAATAATTTTCGTATTAATAGGTTGGTTGAGTTACTTCAGTTTTTTTTTTTTTTGGTTTACTTCATCTAAATTCCTCTAAAAGAAATAGTCATATCAAAATTTCATTTTACCTTTCAGGAATTCAATCGATCTATTTCTGCATGTCACGACATGGAAAGGGAAAAGGAAATATTTAATGAGATATAATAACCAGTAAATCCCAAAAGAGCTTAGCAATAATTTTGGAAAAAATTAATTTTTTAGTTTTTATAGTTTTGACTTGTTTGTAACTTAATCCATATACTTTGATAAGGTTCAACTCAGTTTTTATAATTTTCACTTGGTTATAAGACATTTGACTTGCTACGACAACTTGGTTGATATATTTTTAATCATTCTATAATATAATTATTGTATTTTACAAAAATAAAATTATATATTTAAAAGAGGCAGGGAATAAATTATAAAATGGTTAAACTTCTAGGTATCAAATCAAAGTATAGGGACTGAGTTACAAACATGCAAATTAAAAATATAGAGACTAGAAGATTAATTTTTCTTTTTTTCTTTTAATGCAAATATGAGACTACCAAGAAGAAAACTTCAAAGTTCCAGAGGATGATGGCAAACAGTATGGTTGGTGATTATGTTCATCTATCACATTCACATCATATTTCACAAGTTTGAAAATATTTTCAAATTAATGAAATTTATTTTATTTAAAGCCTAACTTCATAAAATTTTCAGTTATTTTATTCTTTTCACACAAAGTGAAACTCATAATATACAAGTTTATGAGCATTTGAAATCCAAGTATTCAAATATATGTGAATTATGCACTAAATTAGTCTTCACATTTGCCCCTCTTTTTAATCATATATCAAAATATACAATGTGTTTGGATTTTATTGAAAACTAAAGTTCAAGACCATTTCAACAGTATGTATCTGTCAAATTTAGAGTTGTTTTGATAAGAGCCTTTGAAATTAACCAAAAGATTCATAACTAGCCAAATTCTTGCTTAATTAATAATGCATCAATTAGAGTCTCTGGCGTGTTAATTTTTAAATCCAATATAATAATAAGCTTTAATTTTTGAATCTAGTTCCGTGTAACTTAGACTTATTGTGTTAACTCTTTGTCCCTAACATGTCTATTAAGCATTTTGTGAAAACCCAGTTTTGTATTTCAAAATATTTAACACGTTAACCAATATAATCTTAACTATGAACGCTTGGTTTCATCTTCCAAATGATTTTAAACTATCAATCTTGTTCTTGACATATCGATTTGCCTCTAGAGATTCGATTTGCTTCTTTTTTTTCCCCCCTTAACACATTAAATTTTGCTTATGTAAATAAATTAACATCTCATCATACTAACGTCGTTGAACCGTTTGGGGGGGAGGGGGGGAAGCTTTCTGGACTTCAATGTTTTCTTTAGCCATGTGCTTAATGCATTAATCATGATGTAGGGGGGAAAAAAACTTATAATGGTCATAATTAAACAACTAGTTGTTGTTCCTAACGACTATATTTTTCATTGAATTATAATAATAACACCCCGAACTTGTTTACTAAGCTTAAACTATTAGCTAGAAAATGTTTAAAATCTGAATAGGTAGCCACTTTCAGTGATGACATGAGCAGTCGCCACTGCAAGCCACTTTGAGCGGCAATCTAATGTCACCAATGAAAATCTATCCTTTGCTAGAACCAATATTTTCAGACTTTCAGAGGGGATTTTAAAAAGTTACTACTGAAAATCTCACTTTCAAAAATTGATGTAATTATAGAAATTCTCAAGTGAGGTATCCTATAATGTTCTATAAAACAAAAGGGTTATCACGACTTTTTTTTTTTTTTTGAATATAAACTGGATAACATTACATAAGCAAAAAGGGATTACAACGTGCCTCCCTCATCACTTTCCACCTCTGGACACAGAAGTGGAGTTTGATCAAAGATACAAAATGCTGTTAGCAGCATGAGATTATCTAGCTAGGAAGTCCGCCGTACGGTTTTCTTCCCTAGGAACATTGTAAGCTTGAACCACCCAATTCCTATGGACCAAAAGTCTAGCATCATAAATAACATCTTTGAAGGGGTGATCAAAATTGCACCCCCAATTTAACAGAGAAATAGCTTCTATACTGTCAGAAATAAGATAAACCTTCCTAAAACCTCTATTCCAGCACAGAGTAAGCCCATGGATTATGCGTAGCAACTCTACAATTGTAGAAGGAACATTCATGAGTCTGCAACTGAAGCCGCTAACCCACTCCTTTGATGCTCCTCTAATTACTCCCCCGCATCTGCTTCGTCCATCCTGAAGAACTAATCCATCAATTTCAAGCCTGACAAACTCTTCGTCCATAGGAATCCTGCCTACTTCGCGCTCGAGGTTGAGGTTGTAGAATTTGTTGTTCTGTAGCATATCTTGATCAAGACAGGCTTTGATGAAACTCCCATACGCATCCTGTGGCATGTTGGCATTCACAGCACCAAAAACTTTGTTGCATCTAGTTACCCATATGTCCCAACACAAATATCCAAAAAGAATTGGCCATCCAATCTTTTTAGCGAGGTTGCAGCCCGGTTCCTTTGTAAGGTTCCATTTTATCCAGTCTTCTCCCTGCAACGTGAAGAAGCTTGCCCATCTGGAAGGATTAATGACAGCTTTCCATCGGTCACATGCGTTAATGCAATCTTGAAGAAGGTGAACAGAATCCTCTTCTTGCTCACACCTGAAAGGGCAATTTTCTTCCACATGCAATCCCCTACTTCTCCTGACTTGTATGGTGTGCGCTCTCGCATGTGCGACTAGCCACATGAAGGTTTTGATCTTCTCCGAAACTTGCCACCTCCATATCTCCTTCCACATGCTCGCCCGGTTGACCTGTGTACCTGCAAGAAGAAATTTATATGCAGATTTGACAAAAATTTATCGCGACTTACAATTGCCTGATTTAACCTTCTGAAAAAAAAAATAAAAGACATCTCAAGTGATTTTGCTTAAACACGCTCTTACACTATGTTTTACTGAAAAAAATTTTAAAAAAAGAAAAAATTAATCTTTTGATTCTTCAACTTTTTAATTCAGTTATAAATTGGTACGACTTAATTCCTAAATTTTTAACTCACTTAAAACTCAATCTTTATTTTTTGCTCCCTTTAAAAATTTTATATGAAACTG
The DNA here is from genome assembly GCF_004799145.2 of Neltuma alba. NCBI lineage: Eukaryota > Viridiplantae > Streptophyta > Magnoliopsida > Fabales > Fabaceae > Neltuma > Neltuma alba. Next base: position 72,043 of record NW_021634163.1, on the reverse strand, counting down.
AGTCATGACTGAATTGTCCAACTTGGCGGGAAAAAAAAAAACAGAGAGAGAATTGAAGTCTTAAGAAAGAAACATAATTATTAAAAGTTCTAATAATAATAGAGCAACATGTAATAACAAGTTTCAGAACAGGGAATAACAACTTCTTACTTGTTATTGGGGGTAGTTATTTTCTTTACTTGGACCTCAAAGTAATTCTCCTGTAGAAAAATATCTGAATGAGCAAACACGTAAGAGCCACATCAAAGAATGACTTAACTGAATCATGACTCAGCTTCATTTATGGGTAATAAGGATAAAATGTTTAAAAGGGTAAACAATAAAGACTGAGGAATTAAGTTCTACCAAATCATAGTTGACAAATCAAATTATAACTGAGTTAAAAGTTAAAACACCAAAAGATTAACTTTCCAAAAACAATCCAAAAAATTCGATAAATACTCAATTCAACCTGCTCATAAAGTTTCCACTGAAGACAGGCACAAGGAAATTTCTTTGTAATATTTGTATCATTACTGGCAGTGGCATGTCTTCATAGCAGCCAGCACAAATTAAAAGAGAGACGTAGAATTTTCCATTTTATTTCTTTTTTTGTTCATCCTAACTGTGGAACCGTAAGATTATTCTTTGTTTCTGTTTGACTTACTGTATTAAAAGAATACCATGACCCAGAGACTTTCGCTTTTTGTTGAACCAGACCGCAAGAATTCCTAATGAAATAATAATAAAACCTATAAAAAAAATACGGTAGTTAGGTCTATAGAAGAGGTTAATTCCTAAAACATGACAAATCAATATTTAAATTCTTAGTGAGAGAAGTGCCTATATTTAGTACTCGATAGTGCATTGAACATAATTGCTTTCAATAAAATGATACATGTACTTAGCAAAAAAAATCTATAAAATTTTTTTAAAAAAAACCTTACTTACACTGAAACAATTAGTTATATATAACTATATATATTCCCTCTCTCTCTCTCCCCAGGAAATTGACTTTAGACTGAAACAATAATTAGTTCTAGTTCTCTGCCCACGCCATTGATTTACTTGGCAAATTTTCTTGTTTGGTGGCTGTTCTTCGTCCAATCCCTTTAATGGCATTGGTCTCAAAGTTGAGTAAAAAAACACAAATTTCAAACCAATTAAATATTAATCAATAAAAGGACTTTTTCACACGTTAGTCTCTACCTGTATACATGTTTTTTTTTTCCTTTTTATTTTTTGGCCGCGACGTTGTGTGGCTCATGATATTTATTTTGCAGAATATATGGACCGAACCGGATAGTCCAGCTAGTTGGATTTTGATTAGACTCACTAACAGCTAGGTTTGAATTAGAAAACCACTTTTATAATCGAGTAAGTTTGAACCGTCATTGAGCAAGAACTTGGCATTAGGTCGAAAAATTGGTTTTTAGAAAACCTCGACGGTCTTCTGCGCTAACATAAAAAAAATTGCTCAAAAATTTTAAAAATCTATAAAATAAAATTGACCCTCATAAAATTCTAATACTAACTCTACTTCTAATTATAAGACCTCGTTTATAGTCTAAAAACAAGGTCTTATAATTAGGACAGGAGGTAGTATATTTTTAGACCATTTTTACCTATATGATATTATTTTATTGGAAACTTCATACATTATGATAATATTATGTAAACAACTAGGCTTATTATGAACTTATTTCTTATATATATTATATGAATATGATTTTCTTTTATTAAATTTTATTTAATTATTATGTTACTAATTCGACCCCCAATTGAACCATAAAAATCATGAAGTGCTAACCTTTTCCATTCGCCACTAGAACCAGCTTTTGAATTTGTTTAGCATGGATATTGTTCCGTCATTACTATTTTAATATTTTAGGCTAATATATAATATTATAAGTCTATTTAATTTGTATCCAATATATCTTATAGTTTTAACCCAATTAAGAAGTTTTCAGCTTGAATTAATTTAGAATAGTATATGTAAGAATAAACTCATGAATACTACTAATGCGCGGTTTTCATTTACGCAAAAGAAAAAAACTTAAATCATATGAGTTTATATATTTAATCTACTCTTTTTCTTATCAATACTTTTATTCATTTAAAAAAAAAAATTGGACCTCCTTTTTACCTTGATTAAAATTTAACACGTTCTCGCAATTAATCTATTGATTCTTGTGTTATAAATGAATAAATATATTGAAGCAGCCTTTAAAAAATTGGCATGAGAAGCAGCCATTTGATTTTGAACATTAATAGCAGTCACATGCACGTTTGGCATGTGCATGTGACTACTAGCATCGGAATGTTTCAGATAATATCAAAAAATTTTATTAGTGTGTTTGTGTTTGAAAATTCAACTAGAAAACAAAAGATGTTTGAATTACTCAGTAAATTAAAAAAAATTGAAAGGCATGAACACACAGTTCAATCTAAATATTATGGGAAAAAATATGGTTTTTAAACATACTCTAAAACGTAAATAATTTATATATACAGCTTATGACTGAATTATATTTTTATATAATGTCATTGGGTGTGTTTAATATGTTGGAATAGTTTTTAAGGAAATGAAAATGTAAATGTAAATGGGAGTAAAAATAAGTGTTTAATAAAAGTATGTTTGATATATTTATGAAATTCAGAAATTATTGTTATTTAACATTGGAATTAATACTATGAAAATTAAAGACTTGATTAGAACATACTACCTCCAGTCCTTAATATAAGAGCTTGATAACTAATTTGAAGAAATTAAGAAAATTAGTTAAGTTGGTTAATTATAACAAATACATGTTGACTTTTTAAAAATATCCTATTTAATCATATGCATTAAAATTATCCTTTGGTGAAAATATTTATGGTTAATAGGGATATCTTAGAAAAAAAAACATTATAAATTTGAGAGATAATAAATTGAAGTCTCACAGGCCTCTTCAATAATAGTGGAAGGCTAGAAGGGTCAAAAACATGGGTTCTTTGGAATATTACCCATTTCCATAGCCCTGCCGCAGGCAATGGAAGCCAATTTTCCCACCTTTTTGGTGGATTTAAGTTCCATACGGAATCAAATATGTGCATACCAAAACAGGGTTAAAGTTGATCTAGCACCCTAAAATATTTTCTTAAGTGTATTTAATAACCTAAAGTATTTTACAAATTATTTAGTACTCTGAGATATTTTTTACAGATACATCCAGTACACTAAAGTATTATGTAGTGTGTACATCTAACACCCTAAAAAATCATGAAAACAAATAGTTATGGTGCTTGATACACAATTAAAAGACTTTTTGAGGAGTTAATGGTGAGGTTAAAATTGATCCTAAAAAAAATATTTGAAGAATACAATTGCTCCCTAAAAAATTAATATTTAAAGAACAAAATTATACTACAAAATATTTTAGGGTGCTCAAATACTAAAAAAATATTTTAAAATGCAAAGTAAATCACAAAATACTTTAGAATACTTGACATCCATAAAAAAATATTTCAGAATTTTGGACTCACCTTAACCCTAAAATTTAAATTCTGCCTTTAATTCCATTTTTAACTCTTCAAATTTCGTCATAGGAAAACCAAACAGATCCATATATTTAAAGATTAGTTAATTAATCATCTACCCAAGTTTTTGTCTTAATCAGTATATAAAATCAACAGCCTCGCGTATTATTTACAAAAATGCTACCAACCACATTTTCTACACCGTTGTCACAAACAACCCAGCCGTGTAAAAGACCCCCTTTAAAAATATCCCTTTTTTCCCCCGCGCTGGTGGTGGCTCTGCCAAAGTTGCGTTAATGTCTTGTCTGAACAAGATGGCTTGAAATTTCTCTTTGATTACTAAACTCATCAAGTTCTTTTATTTATTATTTATTATTTATTATTTATTACTATTTTGGACCACGTAACAGAAAACCAAGGACCAAGTCAAATCTTGAGCGAAAATGCATATGGCCACACAAGCCAATTCATTTGGGATTCCGCGGATCCACTCTTTTTCCTGTTCAAAGATCAGCAGTTGACCAGTTGGAAAACACAAATACAATGCATTCACCAACTTGGATGAGAATGGTCCAGCAAATTAATGCATTTACTACAACCAAAACGGACGTGACTTTCTTGTCCAACAGCAACTCTTGCCCTTTATGTGAGAAACCACCTTCGCTCCATAATACTCTCTTGACTCTAAATATAAAATCCTTGTATATATTATATAAGAATTTATATTTAGAACTGGAGGAGCACTTTGTTCATTTTTTTATAAGAGTCTGATAATTAAATTATGTGATTTAAAAAAATTAAAATTAATTAAAATAATAAATATATAAAAGAAAGAAATAGAATAATAATTAAAAAATAAGTATGAAAGAAAGCATAGTATGCCAAGTTGTCAATATTTTAATTAATACAATATATAAAATTAATTAGAGACAAAAATAATAAAAGCACATTAAATGTTCAGAAAGCTTCATTTAGGCTCTCATTAAAAAAAAAAGACAATTCAAATTTCAGGCTCTTATAAAAATGACATGAGGAAGTATAAAAAGTTAGGTAAATTTTTTCATATGCCAAGAAATGAAAGTCTAGTCACAGAATGATATAACTTTCCTATTTTACCCCTAAAGAATGTAATTTAAAAGGAATAAATTATTTTTCAAATACAACTATTATCTCTCCTCTCTCATATATTTAATAGGGGTAAAAGTGAGAAAATTGCATTAATTATCCTGACAACATCTTATATTTTGTATCACAATTTTCTTCTAACCAACTTATTATATTATGCTTTGGTCCTATTTATAAGCTTAAAAATTAGGAATGGATATGATTCATTTTATAATTTTTAATTTGAGTTTGTCTTAAGATTTAATATATATATATATATATATATATATAATTTTGTCTTTAATTATTTATTCCATCTCTTTTGTCATGATCTCTTTTATCATATTTTTCCAAACATTCTCTTTATCTTTTTTCTTATTTATTATAAAGAAATATTTGAAAACAAAAATATATTTATAACCTATTTATTACTTTTAACTAATTTTAATGAATTGTTCATTATGTATAAATTATTTATTTGAAACTTATAATAAGGACCAAAAGAAGTATAAACAATTGAACTATGAAAATTAAAAAGTAGGTTAAAATTAGTTAAAGATGATATATATGTAAAAAAAAATGCAACTTTTTCCTTTGAAAAACACCTTACCACTCTTTTCCTTAATTATTATGAGTCTTTTATAATGTAATATTCTCAGATATCAAGAAATACATTAAATTGATAAAATTTTTGAATTTGCTCTTATTAAAGTTTTCTCTCCATTTACATCTACAAAGTATTCTTATATTTCTCTCCTTTCAATAATAATTAAATTTGAATAAAATTAAAAAATGATCATTAAATATCTTAAAAATGAAAAACAAATGTACTAAATGTTTAAACATTTATAAGATGTAGCTTAGAATTATAGCTTATAAAAAGGATCGGATCGAGTAATTAAGCATCTTCAAACATCTCACCAAAGTTAAGGAAATATTGTTAAGTCATTAAATTTATAATTAACATGTATTTAAAACAAGTATTATGTTTTTAAAAATTAAATTACTATCTTCGAATTGGGATTTTCTTAAAAGAAAATTATATTATTTTCGTGTATTTTCACTAAATGTTAAATAGTACGTGTGCAACTTATTATGAATTTTGATATAGCTTGAAATTGATTTCTTCAGAACAATTTGTTATTAAAAGTAAGATCCAACATGTTTCTTGTCTTCTTTCCCCCATATGTTTTTGAATATGTTGTTTTTAAATAGCCGCCATAGCCCTTAATTTCAATTTGCACAAAATTATTTCTAATAGCTGCGCAGCCAAAATATATAATTAAAAAAATAGTAGTTCAGAAAAATAAAAACGCACGCTGTGTCCTCCCAATAAAAAAACAATTCTAATTTAACTTAAGAGTTAAGAGTCAACTTCTCATTAGGAACAGCAAATTATGATTTCTTAAATTTAATTAATGGATGCATGTATGTTTAATACTCTGTCCAGTTTTTTATAAGAAAAACTTTTTACAGTTTTATTGATCCTATTTATAAAAATCAACAATTTCTTATCTGAAATATTTACTAATTTTTTAATATCCTCATTGAAAACAAACACTTATTAATGAGATCAATTATTAAATGAGGGTATTCTGAAATTTTTTTTAATTTTTGCCTATTTATTAATCTGATTAATTTTAACTTAATATTTTATTTTTAACAAGAGGGAGTATATATTAAATTATTAAAAAGAAGAAGAAATAAAAAAATCAACCCTCCTCACGAGATGCGATTAACAAGTTCATACAAAATTCAAATACATATATTGTCTCAAAAAATTCAAATCAACATAGTAATACACATATAATAATTAAAACTACTTAATGCACCGCAGGCATGAATTAATTAGAATAAAAAAATCAATTCTCCATGGTTAATCAATAACCAACACTATATATAAATAAATTTACGATAACTTGGGGGAATTATTATAAAGTCTCAAGGAAGGGATTTAATCACCTAAAAGTGTGATAATAACTAAGTAACATGCAGTGATAAATTCCAGCATAGGAAATAACAATAAGTTTTTACTGCTTAGTTATCATTAAAATTTTTTGGTAATTAAATTCCTTTCTTGAAGCCTCATAGTAATTTTCTCTAATAGCTTTGACAAAGTTTGATGATGTTTTGATAATATAATAATTCTATATATTACTTGACCCAATATATTGCATGAAGAATCGGTACTATTACTAGTCACTTTAAAGATCACACGAAATTGCTTCGAAAGAAAAAGAGTCAAGTCAGTATATCAGAAGAAGATTATTATGCTTGCTGGCCTAAAAGCCAAAAAAATTAACTAAAAACAAATGGAAATTTAGCTAATAGGCTGGTGGAATACTTGAGAGTTAAAATCTTATTTTTAATAATCAACGGGGAATACACATTTTAAGTGTGTTTGAACCAAAATTAAACAGTTTTTTTTTCTTTCTATATATGTTATGGTTAATGAGTCCATTAATGTATGTTTCTTCAAATGTTGTTATTAATTATTCTGAGTCCTACATATATCATACATTGCTTGTGAGAAATACTATGGTCTTATAGAAAGAAAATAATTACAAAAATCTCAATGATGAGTGAGCATCATAAACCTGTACGTTATTATTGTCTGTACTGGAACTTGTCATTGCATATGCTACTGTGTTATCATTGATATTTTGTTAGTAATTATATTCCTTCTTCATGATTTTATAGCAATTTCGCCTCTCTTTTTTTTTTTTTCCAAATTTGAAACATTTTTTGGGTTAAAAAAAACCACAACATTTCTTGCCCTAATTCCCATTATATCCTATACAAATGGTTCAAACTGATAACCTCACGATTAAAAAAGTATTAAAGGAGGCATCTGGTGTTAATAGATTATAATAAGGCTTCGGCAATCAAAAGAAGTTGGCTATGGGTTATGATTTTTGGATCTTGAACGAAGCAATTTGCGAAGACTAAATTTAAAAATTGAATGAAGGAACACCAATTGATTAATTTGGTCAAGAGACTTTTAATCAAAGGATAAACATGGTTTTCCCTTTTCTTAATCTGTACGTCAAACCCGACATGCACGAGAACAGCTGCTTCAATTAGGTAAAACTACATATGGATACTATTTCTTTTCAATACATTGAATTTAAATATTAATTTGCTTAAGAATAGATACTTCATAAGTAAATTCTTCAATACATACTAAGATCCACTTTGAAAGAATATAATACATTCACACACAAATGATATATACAAAGATTAATCAATAATAACTTAAACATCAAAGTCTGATGATATACTTTGACACTAATAATAATTATTATATATTACCTGATCCAATATACATTGCATGATGAATTAGTATTACTAGTCAGTTTAAAGACGGAGAGATCCCAAAAAGAAGAAGAAAAAGACAAAAGAAAAATTACTTACCTAAGTAGGATTTGGTGGAGGTGATGTTTTCAAATTGAACTCATCAAGGAGATTGTTTTCCTTCTTCTTCCCTACTATAGTAAAAAATAATGGATCTTGTATGTGTAGTTTGAATACACACATAAATATTTAGATATTTTAAATTAGTTTTGGAAACTGAACTAGCTATTATAAGGTGCTCATGCATGCATGTTTTCAAACCTGTGCTAATGAATATTATTGCCGTACTAATTCGCAAATATCATTTCGTCAATAATATTAAATCCGTATCTCAGCATGATTTCTCTGTTTTTTCTTCATAGGATGGTAAAGACAAGCAAACTGACTATACGATGTGTAGAATATTCTAAAATTCAGTAAGCCTTACATATAACATCTAAAGACACCTCGAAAAAATTATGAAATATAACCACTAGTGTTATCTACTAAAAGCATGTTACTTTTTTAAAAAAAGATAATATTTGATGGATAGTGGTAATATGGTTCATAAGTCTGTATAAGGCTAGGAAAAAAGGTCATATGTATAAGGCTAGGAAAAACTACACCTTAAAAAATAATATTTAGAGGGTGGTTAGATAGAAACCAAACCATAGATTTAAAATTAATTTCACGGTATGCGTAATAAATATGGCAGATGAGTTTTTATTTCGACTTATATGAAATCATTTTTTTAAAGTGCTTTTGGTGTATCCAAACACCCTCTTAGTCAGGGAAATATAAACATATTAACACAGTATAAATATCAATATTTTTAAAACAATATAATTTTTTCACCCAACAAAATTAAATACTAAAAAACAATTTAAATTATTATTTTTTTGTATGACTCAGAGTATCTTCAAGTGACTTTAGGCTTAAAACTAATATATGTATGTCAAGAGTGTTAAGGTTAAAATTCTCTCAATAAATATGCTTTTTGAGATTCAAACTTATATTCTCTTTTTTATGACGCAAAACCACTTACTATCTCAACCAATAGTTTGTTGATAAAAATTATAATCTATAATATATCTATATAATAGTTATAAGAAGTACACTATTTACTCAGGTCCTATTTATAGAAAAAGGAATTTTCTGTTGTTTTACATCTAAGTTACATTATTAAATTAATTTGTTACAATAACTTATAAAAAACATTTTTTCTCAAAAAAAGCTTCCTCTTTTTTCTATATGAATTGTATTCGGGAGCCGGGGCAGCATAAAATTTCCTCTTCAAAGGACATCACTTGTTTTTTCTTTTTTAGAGCCTTGGAAGAGGGTGGAGGGAAACGTGAGTCATGTTGATTACATAAGAATCCAAATATATTATATTTGCAATTTTATACAAACACACACACAAATATATAGTTATACTTGGAAGCTAAAGATAAAAGGTTTTGTTTGTTTTTGTACATGTTTGTTGGAAAAGTTCTCCCAATGCTCTCCGAGATCAATCTGCTCGGTCTTTTTTACTAGTACCTCATGCGTTGGAAGGCATTTTCAGATTGAAGCACCACTCTTCACTTTTCACGAGCTGAGTTTTTTAAGTAGGAGGGAAATGGTGGAATATGGGATAAGGAGAAATAATTAGATACTTTTGTTCTATTTGATATTATTATTATTATTATTATTATTATTATTATTATTATTATTATTATTATTATTATTATTATTATTATTATTATTATTATTATTATTTCTACTTTATTTGGATTTATCATTAATCTTATTATTTTTAAGACTTTGATTGCTGTTATTGTTGTTATTATTATTGTTATTTCTATAATTAGCACTAAGGTTGTCACTTACTGGAGGCCTGAATTGGAATTTCATGATAAAGTTGTTTTGTCTTTTTGTTTCACTTCTCTATTCTCTCTTCTCCTTCTATCTTGTCTCTCCTTTCTCTCTTTTATGTCTTCCTTTAATATTTCATGATATTTTCATTATTATAGTCTTTGATTGATTGCATTAAGTAAAGAAATTTGTCCTCTCTCCTTTTATTAAAAAAATTCACAAAAAATTGATGAAGATAAGACATTATAATATATTCATTTGAAACTATCCTTTTGTCTATAGCTTTTGCACTAGTTGTTGAAAAATGATATCACATATTTTAATCAGAAAATTTTGACAAACTGCAATTAATTTTGAAAAATCTAACCATGAATAATTTTTTAATTTTTTTCTTTTGTGGTTCTGTTATATTTGATGTATTATTTTTACTTAATTTTTTTCTAGATATTCACTTGGTCAACAATTATACACAGCTGGCCTTGCAAAAATTGTGTGTGTGTGTGTAGAGAGAGAAAGAGGGTTTGTATTCCTTCTCAAAATATGACACCCATATTATTTTTAGAGTGTTAAAAACATGATAAATTATGATTATCTACAAATGTATCAAGTTTAAATTTATGAAAATATAGAAAATTTTTAACAGGGTTACCTCAAATTAGATTTGACAATTAATATTCAAATTTGACCTAATAATTCTATATAATATATGCATGAGATAAGTATAGTAATATAATTTTTCTTTACCAAAAGGGAGAAACTTCATTAGATGAAGATCAAAATACAGATGCTTAAACAAGAGCCAAAACCAAAATGACAAACAAATTAAAGCCTAAACCTTGCAGGTTCAGAAAAAAGAGGCTAATTATATATTTTTATGTTGTTTGTATCTAATTTCTATTGCGTGATTAATAAGTACATTAATAATGATAATTATGTTTTATGCATGGTTTAATAATACAATAATTACATAGGCTCAAGTATACATTTGATTCTTTAATTTTATACAAGGTTTATATTTGGTTATTTGGTCCTTTAACTCTAAAATTATTATGCTTAAATGATAATTTTTTGTGACAATGATGGTTATTTTGAAAATTAAATTTAATACGTTAGCATTTGAGAATATTTTATTAACATTTAATATCTCAATGTCATCATTTTTTTTATTAATAATTTTAGAATTAAAGAACTAAAGGTATATTTTTAAAGTTAAATAAGAGACCAAAATTAAAAGACTAAATGTATATTTTAGCCAATTATATATTATATGGGTCTGTTGTGCGTTGCATAATTTTTTTAATAATTCACAAAGGCCAGTCAATAGATGCCTCCACAACCAAACAAGACAAGCACGGATCTCCATTAACTAATCTCCAGCTTTATACATGAAATCTTGTATTAAAATATTTTAATCTCATTCTCCCTGAAAAGAATTAGTTTCCTTTAAGAATAGCCGCACATAATTCCGCATATCAACCAACATAAAAAATAATTTCAATACATATGATATAAAATTAATATAAAAAACTATATATTTTCAAATATGATAAAGTTTATATATTTAGAGTATACATGGAGATTCACTTAATATTTCTGATAGGAAGAAACTTATACACTTTACCTTTATATTCTTAGATGGACTTGTTTTCAATTAAATTAAGATATGTAGAATCTTTGTGTGTGTGTGTTATAAATCTTATTATTGATATTATTAATGCATTAAAGCCCATTGGTTCTAAAATTGGATAAAAGTGTGTGTATATGTGTGCGCGCGCGCGCGTGTATAAGGCTAAGCATATAGGTCTTCTCTGTGCTCATATAAGCAGCAGACGCCCCAAAAAAGGTGTATTTTAAAAGCTTTTTGGATTCTATTATATATTTTTATGTTCTTAGAATAATTTTGTATATTAATTTTTTAGAATAATTTTTGGAAACAAAAAAATTTAAGAAAAAATCTGTTTGAATGATTATTTTGAAAAATATATGCAAAATGATAGGATAAGATAGTAATTCTAGGATTCAAATAATTTCCTTATTAACAAGTTATTGCTTGAGTTACTTCAGTTTTTTTTTTTTTTGGATTTAGTTCAACAAAATTTCTCTAAAAGAAATAGTCATATCAAAATTTCACTTATAATCGATATATTTCCTGCACGTCATGACATGGAGAGGGAAAAGAAAATATTTAATCAGTTACTCCTCCAGTCTTAAATATAAGACTCTTTTTGTAGTATGTATAAAGGTCTTATATTTATGACTAGAGGGGCATAATAACTAAATCCCAAGTCCCAACAGTAGTTAACTATAATTTTGGAAAAAATTAATCTTTTGGTCCCATATAGTTGACTCATTTGTAACTTAATTTTTATACTTTGACTCAGTGCAACTTAGTTTTTATAATTTTGATTCGATTGTAACTCATTCTCTAACCCTTGACTTGCTATAACTCGGTCTCTATAATTTTAATTATTTTATAGTCTAGTCCTTATATTTTAGAAAAATGAAATTATATATCTACAAAATGTAGGGACTAAATTATAAAATAATTAAACCTATGGCGATCAACTAGGAACTAAATTGTAAATATAGGGACCAAAAGATTAATTGCCCATTTTTTGCGCAAATATGAGACTATCAAGAAAAAAACTACAAAGTTCTGAGGATATAGTAAACAGTATGGTTGGTGATTGTGTTACACATACATTATGTTCATCTATCACATCGTATCTCACAAGTTTGAAAATATTTTGAAATGATTTCACCAAAAAAAAAATTTTGAAATGAAATTTATTTTATTTAAAGACTAATAACTTCATAAATTTTTCAAAGTTATTTTATTCTTTTCACTAATCTATGAACATTTGAAATCTAAGTATTGAAATATGAATTATGCACTAAATTAGTCTAGACCCTTGCTCCCCTTTTTAATCATATATCAAACTATACAAAGTGTTTGGATTTTATTGAAAACTAAAGTTCAAGACATTTTCAACAACATATATTTGTCAAAGAGTTGTTTTGATAAATTTACAGCCTTTGAAATTAACCAAAAGAATCATAAGTAGCCAAATTCTTACTTACATCTATTAGAGTCTCTAACATGTTAATTTCTAAATCTAATATAATAACAAGCTTTACTTTTTAAATCTAGTTTCATGTAAACTTAGACTTAACTCTTTGTCCCTAACATGTTAGTTAAGCATCTTGTGGAAACCCACTTTTGTATTTCAACATATTTAAAATGTTAACCAATATAATCTTAACTTGGTTTCATCTTCCAAATGATTTTAAACTATCAATCTTGTTCTTAACACATCATTTTGCCTTTAGAGATTTGATTTGCTTCTTTTGTTTTCCTTAGCACGTTAAATTTTGCTTATGTAAATAAATTAACATGTCAATCACACTTCCTAACACGTCGTTGTGCTGTTTTACAACCAAAAAAAGAAAAAGCTTTATCGACTACAGTATTTTCATTGTATTAATGACTAAGGGCCTGTTTGTCTTTTTTTATTGTTTTCCCAACAATTTTATAAAATTTCTTTTTTAAAAGAAATTTTGGAAAAAAAATTCTATTTGGATAGTTGTTTTAAAAAAATTACATTTAAGAATAAACATATTGAGATGGGAAGGTAAAGCTTTGATGAGAACTCAAATACTCAAATGGAGAAAAAGCTATTAAGTGGAGAAGAAAAAAAATTTTCCAAACAGGAAAAAAATGAAAAAATGTAAAAACAAAAAAAGAAAACAACCAAAAATTATTTTATTTTTTTAAATTTTAATAAATTTCTATTTTTTTAAAAACATTTAATTAAAAACAGATCATCAAACGAATTTCTTATTAATTTATTTTTTAAAAACAAAAAATTGTTTTAAAACAAGAAAACAAACAACGCCTATATTTCTCAATGAATTATAACTGTAACACTCGAAACTTGTTTTACTAAGCTTAAACTATTAGAAAATGCTGAAATAAGTGATTCAATCGTTTCATACGTCATGAGCCAAAATTTGTCATATCTTATTAATTTGAGAGATTATAGCAACTCACAAGTGCCTCATTTAACATTTTGGAAAATATTACTTCCCATCCTTAATGTATATAAGACCTAGCTAAATAATTTGAAGAGATTAAAAACATTAGTTAAGTTAGTTATTTATAGTAAATAGATATTATATTATCTAAAATATTATTATTAATCATGTGTGTTTGAATTACCCATTAATAATAACTTCTCAATATATACAACTACTATAAAGATTACTAGAAGACAAAATAAATAAATATTGAAGACAAAATAAATTGGGATATTAAATTTAGAACCAAATTGCATATCAAACTAAAAGGTGTTTGGGAATAATAAAAAATGTTTAAAAAAAGTGTTTTCACGCAAGTTGAGATAAAATTCTTCTGACACACTTGCCTCGTATATTGTAAAATCACTTTTAAAATAATTCTTTGGTTTTTACCTAAAAACTCTCTAACTTTTATACTAAAGATTGGAGGCAAGAATTAAAAAAATCCTGAAATTTTGATAAATACTCAACTCAACCTTCTCATGAAGTTTCCTTGCAACGTACACGTCTCATTACGGCAGTTCGGCATGTGTCAAGCAGTCAGCACAAAAGAGGGAAGGTAGACTTTTCAATTTTTCCCTTTTTTTTTAATCCTAACTATGAAACAGTATTATTATTATTCTTTGATTCTGTTTGACTTACTGTATTAAATATACTTACAAAATACAACACGACCCAAAGTCCCAAAGACTTTCGCTTTAGTTGACCCAAATCACGAAAAATCTTCATTCAATAACATAAAAGCCTATAATTTCTTTTTTTTTTAATAAATAAAACTTAGACCGAAACAATTATTTATAAATAATTATATATTCTCTCTGCATTCATACAATTGACTTTGGACTGAAACAATAATTAGTTATAACTCTCTCCCCACGGAATATTGATTTACTCGGCAATTTTCTTGTTTGGTGGCTGTTCTTCGTTCAAACCCGTTAATGGCGTTCTGTCTCAAACTCGAGTAAACAAACACAAATTTCAAACCAGCTAAATATATTAACCAATAAAAGGACTGTCTCAATAAGAGTTCAATCCACTACTTTGTCTCCTAAATTTATAATGTGTTCTCAAAAATATCACTGTTGATTTTAAGGTTTTTTTACCCAAGTGTAGTTTCAATATACATGATTGAATAAGAATAATTTAGGAATGTCAACACACATTAATTATAAATAACTAATTTAACTAATTTTTTTATTTTTTCAAATTAGTTATCTAGCTGTTATGATATTATCTCGAGTCCTTAACATAGGAGCTAAATAACTAATTTGCAAATACTAAAAAAAATTAGTTAAATTAGTTATTTGCAATGAATGAATGTTGTTTTTTTTTTAAAATACCAGTATGAATAATATGCATTAGAATAGAAATTCTTTACCCCTTGTTTGGACAGAGAGAAAATGAAGAAGGAAAAAAAATTAGAGAGAGAAAGGTGAAATAAGTTTTCTTTGTTTTGGACAAGGAGAGAAAAGCATGAGGAAAGAAAAGTAGGAGAAAAAACATGGTGCGGAGCCCACATTGTTTTCTCTTCAACTTTTCTACCCACATGTGGAGAAAAAATTAAAAAAAAAAAACTTACATTTTCCATATACCCATAAACACATATTTTGCCTTTAATGCAATTTTTTTAATTTTATTTATGATTACTTTATAATTTAGCAACATTATCTCATTACAGCCAAATTCCAAATCAACATATAAAATCTAATTTTTCACATTTAATGTAATACTCAGAATTTGTACCAACTATACACACTCATACACATATATTTCTCCATCTCTTTCAACTTTTATAATAGATTTTTATTATTTAATAATAATTTTAAATAATATATATCTTATTTATTTTATTTTATTGTATTTAATTTTTAAAAATATCCATATTTTATTTTTCTATTAAGAATGACATTTTTTTTACTAAACTATTTGATTTTTAAATATAATAATATGATAATATATTTTTATTAATTATTATTTTAAATTATTTGATAATATTAATGTTCATATAATTTTTTATTGTGATATTTAATTTGGTTTTAAGTACATAACATATTTTGAGATAAGGGTATTTCAGTCATTTATATATTTACTCATTTTTTCCCTCTCTATGTTCTCTCTTTCATCTAAACAAGATGAGTAATAATATTTTATCTTCAATTTTCTCTTCTCTCTCTTTTTTCTCCTCTTATTTTCTTTCTTCTAAATTTTTCTTCCCATCCAAACAGAACATTAACATGTACAAGCACCATGAGACTACTTTGGATAAAAATGAAAAAATACAAAAGGCAAAGTAGATTCGGATTTTATATTTGGGATCAAATTGAATATTCGACTATTACATTAAAGACTAGAAATAGTATATTATTGGACGTATACATGCTTTTTTTTTTTAATCTGGACGCTGCATGGCTCATGATATATATATATATATATATATATATTGTATCACTGATTAAAAATTAGAGCGGATCGGACATTTTAATGATCGGCTTGTTGATCAGACTCGCTAGTAATTTGATTTGAATTACAAAAATATTTTTATGATCAACTCAGATTGGACCTAGTTGAGCTGCCATTAAGCGGCAACCTGGCATTCGGCTGAAAGTTGGTTTTAAAATGAAAAATACTTATATTAAATTTCTTATATTTATTATCTCAGGCTTTTCAATCACATATAATTATATTTTTATTTTTAAAATATTAACATTTAATTATAAATTCACATTAAACAAAAAAAAGATTATATATGATTGGATAACTTGATATAATAGATATAAGGAACTTGAGCTAAGTTTTTTATTTTTAAAAAATAGTACTGTTTTTTTTTTGTCCTGACCAAAGATTGCTGATAAAAAACTAATATAAAAAAACAAAATCCATCCGCATAAAAAGCCTAATATATTCTTAGATCATTTTTAACTATATAATATTATTTGATTGAAACTTCATATATTATGATGTTATTATGATTTTTTTGGGCCAAATATGATGTTATTATGATGATAACTGGATGGCTAAAGTATACATTTCGTCTTTTAACTTTATATAAAGTTTGATTTTAGTTTCTTAATTTTAAAAAGTATACTTGTAATCCTTTAATCTCAAAATTAGTCTTGATGATTTTTTTGTAACAATCATAGTTGTTGTAAATATTAAACTTAGTATCTTATTATTTAGTAATATTTTATAAGCATTCAAAAGCTTAATATCATCTTTTTTTTTTTGTTAATAGTTTTAGGATTAGAGGACTAAAAGTTTATTTTTTAAAGTTAAGGGATTAAAATGAAACCTTGGGTAAAGTTAAAAGATTAAAAGTATACTTTAGCCTAACTAGATTTATTATGGTTTTTCTTTTTTGCCAACAAGACCTATTATGAATTTATTTCGTATATATGTTATTATATATGTAGATATATAATAATTTTTATTAAATTTTTAATTAAATGTTGTATCACTGATTTGTCCACGAATTAAACCATAAAATAGAGAATTTGCTGGTCTTTTTAATTCCACTGTCAATTTGTTTCATTTTGATAAATTAGTTAAACTGATTTACATGGTAAACCGGGAAAGTATATAAAAATATATAAACTCATGAATACTATTGATGCACGGCTTTCATTCATGGAAGGAAAAAAACATAAATTATTTAAGTGCATATATTTTTTTGCCAAAAAAAAAATCAATTTTAAGTTCATATATTTATTTTAGCGGCAGATCACTGCAGCGTAAAAATTGGACCTCTTTATTAATTAATATTTACATGTGCTGGCAATCAACGTTTGTGTTATAAATGAATTAACAATTAATAAATAGATTTTTTTCGCCCCATTTATAAATGAATAAAGATATTGACGCAGCCATGTTTAAAATTTTTTGGACTAGAAGCAGCCTTTAAGTTATATACATTTTTCTCTGACAAATTTGATTCTGAACCTTAAATAGGTTTCCACCGAACATGCGTGTGACTAATGGCATCGAAAATATTCCAATATAATAGCAAAATATTTTATTAGTGTGCGTTTGAAAAAATCATTGATTTTGATTTTGACTAAAGCAATGGGGAAAATCCCAGGAAAAAACACTAAAATTAGTTTTTTTTAATTCAGACACTTAACACTTTAAAGTGACAGATAAGGAACTCAACCCAAATTAAAATTTTGAAATTTAAACAAAAGGACAAAAAAGCCCTTGCTTGAATAACAATTCACCTGGGAATAGCCTTTTTTTTTTCCCGATACAAGAGAATAGCATGTTCTGATTGTGAAATAACAACTCTCAATTTAAAATTAACAGCATGATTTTTTCCTGATACATAGCATGTGAAATAATATGTAAATCAATTAAAAATGATAATAATTCATCTATGAATAATAAATAATGGTTATGAAATTACAAGTTTTGATTTGATATTAACAACACGATTTGTCAATAGGATTAACAAAGGAACATTTTTGTCATTTTTCTTGAATTTTAAAATTTCAATTTGGGTTTACTTTTTTCTCTGTTATTTTAAAGTGTTAGGTGCTTGAATTGAAAAATACTAATTTCCTGTTTTTTTTGGGAAATTTTTCTCTGGTGCTAGTTTTTGTCTTGAAAATGGAAAAATCTTGTTCCAACTAGAAAATAAAACATGCTTGAATTACTCAGTACAATAGCTTTGAAATACTCAGTCGAAGAAAAAAGAGCTTTAATTTGAAATACATGTACACACATTTTAAACTAAATAGTAAATAAATATTATGAAAAAAGGGTGATTTTTAAATAAAATGTGTGTGTATATATTAATTGCTAACGTAAATAATTTATATATACAGATTATGACTGAACTGTATGTTCATATAACGCTCATTGGGTATGTTTAATATATTGGAAGAGATTTTAAGAAAATGAAAATGAAAATGGAAATGAAAATGGAGCAAAAAGATTTCTTGGCAAAATAGCTTCATGGCAATTTTAGGAAGTGTGATGGACGTGTTAATTTCTTCACATAAGTTCGATATATTTACGAAATTTAGAAATTACTTTTATTTAATTCTGTGAATATTTATAATATAAAAAAGGCCAAAAAATTACTTATCCTTTAAGGAAAAGAATTATATCTGCACAAACTCAGACATCAAAATCACCATCAGCCATCGTCAAAACTCTTAAGAATAATAATATTCTGTGCGTAAAATTCAAACGAAATTTTCTACTGAAACAGAAGTTGCAAGCACTGTGGGAAAAGCAATAAAAACCATATCTAATCAAAAACAACAATTAATATCAAATCAAAGCAAAAAAAATCTTTTAGGCACAATAAAAAGGAGGAAATTAAAGATAAAAATGTTCATCAACTATGGAAGAAAGCTTCATTTGAAATGAAAGGCAAAGCCTGTGTATTATTGGATGTTGTAGTGGAAGGCTGGAAGGGTCAGAGACATGGGTTTCCTTGGAATCTCACCCATTTCCATGGCTCTGCCGCAGGCAATGGAAGCCAATTTTCTGACCCTTTTGGTGGAATTAAGTTCCATATGGAATGAAGATGTGCGTACCAAACAGCTTAAAATTTAGGGTTAAAATTTACTTAATATCTTGAAATATTTTCTTGAGTGCGTCTAGTATCTAAAAGTATTTTGTATATGGTTTAGTATTTAGTATCTTGAAGTAATTTTTTTAGGTGGATTTAGCAAATTGAAGTATTTTATAGTGTATTTAGCACATTAAAGTATTTTTTTCAAGTATGTCGAGCACTCTAAAAAATACGAAAAAACATTTAAGGATACATACTATTTTAGTAAACTGTGTACTTATTTAACAAACTCTTTGAAGAGTCACAGTAAGGTTAAAATTGATCCTAAAAAAACTTTAAGGACACAATTACTTCCAGTAAAAATAACACTTTCAGCACAAAATTACACTGCAAAATATTTTACGGTATTGAATGTATTTGAAAAAATATTTAAAAGTGTTAGATAAGTTACATAATATTTTAGAATAATAAACTTACATGAAAAAATATTTTAGAATGTAGGGTGCATTTTAATCCTAAAATTTAAATTCCACCTTCAATTCCATTTTTAAGCCTTCAAATTTCGTCATATCAAAACCAAACAGATCCACAAAATTAATTAAATAAACAATTATTGTTAATTGTTATATAATGTTAACGCAAATTATTTATGAAAATGTCACCGATCACGCTTCTTAAATTATTCCTACGGCAACCGGTGTAAAAGAGCCGCTTCAAAAATACGTTTTTTAAAGAAGTTTTTTCTGCGCTAGTGGATTCGCCAAGGTTGCGCTGTCCGTTATCTGAACAAGATGGGGATTTGAAAATTCTCTTTGACTCGTAAACTGATCAAGTCTTTGATAATTTATTTATTCATTTATTGTTACTAGTTGGAAAATTCTTGGCTGTTTTCTCACCTAACAAAAAAGAAATCAAAAGTTAAGTAAGTTATTACTATTGGTGTGAGATAGTCAAAAGTGAGATGTTGGAAGAGGAAAATTAGAAAAATAATTAAAAAAAATTGTGATTTGTACAAATACAATGCATTCACCAATGAGAATCGTCCAGGAAATTAATGTTCATACTACAACGGTATAATTGTAGGTGACTTTCTTGTTTAATAGTTATCGTCTGAAATTAACGCACTTCCTACAGCCATAATTGGACGTGACTTTCTTGTCTGTATCCATATGTCACTTGTTTCTTCGCAACGATGTTTCCCATCACTCTGAAATTTCCCTCCCCCGTGTTTACTACTCCCACTTTATCTTTTTTCTCAGGATTAAAATGCAATTTTGACTCTCATTTTATTTTTAAGGTATAATTTTGTTCCTGATATTTCAGTAGTGCGATTTTGTCCATAATCTTATTTTTCATGTGCAATTTTGCTCAGGGTCAAAATTGCATCCAAAACACAAGATCAAGGTCAAAATTACACCACTAAAGAGATGAGAGGCAAAATTGTACTTGAAAAATAAGATCAGGGTCAAAATTGCACCTTAACTTTTTTTCTTCTTATAAGATATAAATAAATGAATTACTACCTCCTGTCCTTAATATAAGAGCTAGTTTGACTTTTGATTTGATTCTAAATATAAGACTCCAATTCACTTTGTCTCTCGTATATATCTTTTTTTTTTCAAAATAATTTTTGTAGTTGCATATGTTAAAGATTCCATCAAATAGTAGTTGTAATTAATATACATATAGCAAGGGTATTCTGGGAAATAAAATACATATTTATTATAAATAACTAACTTAACAAACTTCCTTACTCAAATTAGTCAAACTAAAAATTAGATTAAGGACTAGAGAGGTAGTATGTTTCTGGCAAAACAATAATGATTTAATCACATAGATTAAAAAGTTGGTTAAAATTAAATGCATCTGACATTAACATCTTATTTTCTAGATGCATCCAGTGCCTTGACTTTTGAGAATACATCCAACACCTTGATCTTATTTTTGTGGCCATCCAACGCCTCAATGTTGTTTTTTTAGTTACACCCAGCATCTTGATTTTTAGGGTGTTAAATGCACTATAAACAAGATTAAAGTGTTTGATGCACAAAAAAAAAGAAGAAGAAGATCAAGATACTAGTTGCATCAAAAATAAAATTAAGGTGTAGGATGCATAAGAAAAATAAGATCAAGGTGTCAAATTATACAGTTATACGAAAATTAATTGAAGATAATAAATATGAAAGAAAAAAGGTGCAACTTTCTTCTTTCAAAAACACCTTATTGATGAAGGTGAGTAAAAGAGAGAATGTGTGAGAAAAGACATGAAAGAGAATGAGTGGAAATAAGAGATGAGATTGATGCAAAATGCTGTTAGGATATTTGGCGAGAACGATGCAAAAAGCTGTTTGATTCAAATGATACTTTCCCCACTGATGTTCGAGACAGTTTCTTTCGAGCTTTTTGGGACAAGGATCTCATAACAAACTGCAATTTCTACTCAAATATCAACTCTAATACCTTACCTCAAGAGATCAAACAGAACAAGTTTGCTGTTTTAGAAGTTGATGGATCGGTTCGGCCAAGTGGGGAAAGTGGACGTGGACGAGTCTTGTGAGGTAGGGAGAGATGTTGGGCAAAGGGGTTCAGTTGTAAATTATCCCACGTGCCCCCGACCGTTCCAAAAGCGATTGGAATGCTACAGGGGCTGAATATAGGGAAAAAAATTATAATGAAGTCTCAAAAAAAAATTAATAAAAATTTTTAATAACACCTAAACAGTCTAGAATGACAAGTTGCAGAGTAGGGAATGACAATTTTTAGGACTTGTTTGGTGATTATTTTTCTTTCTTGAAACCTCATTATAATTCTTTCTTGAATATATGTTGGAACGAGGGATACAAATATGTTATCCTCTACACAGACTCTGTGGAAGCCATTAATTTGATCAGTCATGGTTGTGACAATAACCACACTTTTAAAGGTATCATTGGTGATGCCGCATTATTTGTGAATCGGAATTGACAGGTCCTGATTAATTATTTTTTAACGAAACTTCTGTTTTGACCTGACCATTTAGCTAAACTCGCTCATATTTTAGAAGCCAATTTTTGGATCTGTGATCAACCTCCACTTATTATACAAGAAGTGGAGATTGACGAGGGATAAGTGCCTTGACTTTAGTTGTTAGCTTTTGTTTTCTTGTATGCAGGTTTTATTCCAAAAAAGAAATAAGAGACGGGAAACAGATGTAATCAATTGAGGGTAAAAATGAAAAAAAAATGCATTAAATATTTAAACATCTACAATATATAGCTTATAAAAAGGATCGGTATTGTTAAGTCATTTAACTTGTTTGAAAATGAAATTTTTTTTTAAATTTACTCATACACAAAACCATAAATTACATATTGAGAAAAAAATTAGATAAAATTTTAATAGGTATAATATTGAGGAAAAAAATGTAGTGAATGCTCTTTTTGGCAACTTACACTAGTACTATCTCTAGTCCTAATTATAAGACCTTATTTATAAACTATAAATAAGGTCTTATAATTAGCACGGGAAAACTATATTGAAGGTACCTATACTTTTTCTCAATTTTTAATTTGGTACCTATGTGTTTTTTTCTTTTAATTAAACATTTAATTTTATCTTTTTTGCAACATTAGCTCTTATAACTTTGTTCTATTGATATTTTTAGTCTCTACATAAGGATTAATTATGTTAATAGAGTAAAATTAAAGATTTAGTTAAGAACAAAAAACACATAGGTACCAAATTGAAAATTTAAAAAAAGTATAAATACCTCCAATATGGTTTTCCCTAATTAGCACGGGAGGTAGTAATAAAGATTTCATATCCAAATGTGTCTTATAATAGGAACTGGAATTGTATGTTTATTAAAGCATATCAACATAATTTCTAATTCATAAAGTTTTATTTAACTTGGAGGAAGCTTATGTAGTTTTTTAATATTATTTTATTATGAAATAAATTATTAAAATGGTGCTTTAATTTTTATCAAGGTTTTAATCATTACCAAATACAATTGTTATATCAAGGGGATGTGTCACTGCCATATCTCGACACGTCATCTCTAAAGTTTTTGATCAAAAGTTAACCATAATATTAATGAATAAGGTCTTAGTAAATAAAAAAAATTATAAGAAATTTGGCTCAAGTAAGCAAAAACTATCAACAATGGGAAGCTATGTATTCCCAAAAATATTACTTCATAATAATAATAATAATAATAATAATAATAATAATAATAATAATAATAATAATAATAATAATAATAATTATTATTATTATTATTATTATTATTATTATATTATTATTATTATTATTATTATTATTATTATTATTATAAGGTGTTTTTAACTAACTCATACATATCAATGCAATTATTTAATGTCCCTAAAATATTCTAATAATTCCAAATATACTTTTTAATTCAATATAATTGAGGAGTGAAATTAATGTAGGTTAAGTTATTTATTTTCTGCATTTTTGAGATAAACACGTTGATTACTTTTAACTCTAGATACTTTTTAATTCAATATAATTGAGGAGTGAAATTAATGTAGGTTAAGTTATTTATTTTCTGCATTTTTGAGATAAACACGTTGATTACTTTTAACTCTAGATGGATTAATTCAAATTATCTCACTTTTCAATTTCTTTTATTTTTATGTGTGAATACAATTAGCAATATGTTTGACCAACTAATCTTTCTTTTTGTCATTCTTTGCATGACATCATGATCCACTTTGACAGCACATGCATTCAAACCATCCGAAAATATTTTTAAGAACTAAACCAATCATCGAGTTTTACGCTTCCTTAAAAAAAAAAAAAGACTTTACTCCTTAAAATATATTATATCCTAAGAATATATAATATAACTTATTTCATGTTGAAAAAATGTAAATTTGGTTTATTCTTAATAATTAGTTTATCTATTGAATACCATACATAAATCCATAATTAACATGTATTTAAAATATGTACTATTTTCAAAAATTAACTTACTATCTTCAAATTGGGATTTTCTTAAAAGAAAATTATGTTATTTTATTTCTGATTGGTGGCCATATTTTGTTTTGTGAGTTGTGTTTTTATAGGTTGTATTTCTGGGTTCTTTGAGTGATTTTCTTTTTGGCTTCGACTGTTATCAATAAAATGGAGTATCTTTTTGGTTAAAAAAATCCTAAATCTAAAATGTAAATAGTACGTGTGCAGTTTATTATGAATTTTGATATCTCTTGAAATTGATTTCTTCAGAACGATTTGTTATTAAAAGTAAAACCCAACATGTTCCTTGTCTTTTTTTCTTCCATATGTTTTTGAATATGTTATTTCTAAAATAGCCGCCGGCCCTTAATTTCAATTTTCACAATAATATTTCTAATAGCTGCGCAGCCAAAATATATAATTAAAAAATGGGTAGTATAAATTTTGGTTCCTGAAATTTAGATTCATTTTGTTTTAGTTCCTCAAATTTTAAACCTATAGTTTTAGTCTAAGAAATTTAATTTGTCTTAAAATGTTAGTCCCTAGAAGTATAACGGTATTATAATATGTTAAAGTGTCATAAATCACATTGAGGTGATGTTATTGACTCAGTAGATCGCGCTTAATTAGATCTTATATAGATAACAAATCATACACAGAGAGATGAGTTTTCAAAACATAGTGCAATGAATAACTCCTCAAATGAAAAAAAAGGAAAAAAGAGGCTACACAACTACGTCTGGAGGACCTGTTCTTTGTTTTTTTTTTTTTTTTTCCTTTTTTGTTATCTATACAAGATCCAGCTAGATGTCATTTGGTGAATTTATATTATCATTTTAACACTGTTTATGATATTTTAGCTGATTTTAACATCAACACATTTGCAAAGACTAACGTTTTAAGATGGACAAAATTTCAGGGATTAAAATTATGGATGTAAAATTTAAGGGGCCAACAGTAAAATAGGCTCAAATTTCGGAGACCAAAATTTTATTAACCCTTAAAAAAATAGTAGTTTAGAAAACTAAAAGCGCATGTTGTGTTGACCCAAAAAGAAAAATCTAATTTAACTTAAGAGTTAAGAGCCAGCTTCTCATTATCAACAGTAAATAATGATTTCTTAAATTTAATGGATGCATGTATGTTTAATATTCCGTCCAGTTTTTATAAGAAATTTTTTTTAGAGTTTTATTGATCCTATTTATAAAAATGAAAAATTTCTTGTATGGAATATTTACTAAAATTTTTCTTTTACATCCTCATTGAAAACAAACATTTATTAACAACATCGATTATTAAATGAGCGTATTGTGAAAAGAAATTTTTATTTTAACAGATTTATAAATCCGATTAATTTTAACTTAGCCTTTTATTTTTTATAATTAGTCATTCATTTTTTATGAAATCAACAAGAGGGAGAATACATTAAATCATTAAGAAGAAGACGAAGTTATTATTAAAGAAATAAAATAAACGCACATGAGAAACGCGATGCGGAAGTTCATACAAAATTTAAAAGGAGAATTATAATGAGGTTTCAAAATATATAAATAATGAATAATAAGGTGTAATGATAAGTGAGATTTTAATTACAATGAGGTATCAAAATAAGAAAATAATTACTAGTAAGATCTAATAATAAATGAGATTTTTTATCCCGTCATTACAGGTTACTATGTTGTTACTAAAACTTTTTAATAATTATATATTGACCTGATAACAATTCTCTCAAATTCAAATGAATATAGTAATACAGATATAGTAAAACCATCTTCTTGATATGCCGCGGGCATGAGCTAATTAGAATTAAGATAGGAGGGATTATCCGTACTAATTAATGACATGAACTCCAAAATAAAAAAAACATTAATGTAACAAATGCTTTGATTATATTTTTCGAATTTCAGTTGCCCGAGATATAATGTGAATTAGAATCACGATTATTGTGTTTGCTCGGCTAAACGCGAAAAAAATTAACTAAAAAATATAATTGATGTAAAATTGGAAGGGGAAGAGAGAGGAGAAAGAAGAAAGAAAGAGAAGAAAGTTCAGAAAATAAGTATTCAGTTCAGTACAAAATTATCCTTACATGTCTATCTCATAAAATACAAAATCAATTCTCCATTGTTAATCAAAATACACACTATATATGAAAAGATTAATAATAGCCTGAGAGAATTACTATAAAGTTTTAAGAAAGGGATTTAATTACCCAAAAGTTTGATAACAGCTAAGGAACATATAATGATAAATTCCAATGGCAATACATTTTTCTTGTCATTGAGATCGTTTAGTAATTAAATCTCTTTCTTGAGATTTTATAGTAAGTCTCTCTAATAATTTTGACAAAGTTTGATAATAGGCTAATATAATTTTTGGTCCCTCAAGTTTGCTCTTGTTTTAGTTCTAATTCCGCAAATTTCAAGTTATAGATTTTGATTTATCAAGTTTCTTTTTATTTAAAATAGTAGTTCCTATAATTCAATAAAAACCTAGATCATTTTTCTCTTGAATGACCAAAATATATGATTTGAAACTAGAAAGACTAAAATCAAAGTTCTTACAAACTCAAAGGATGAAAGATTATATTAACCTTATTTTGATAATATAATAATTCCGTTTGTTACTTGATCCAATATATTGCATAAAGAATTGGTACTATTACTAGTCACTTTAAAGATCAGAAGAAAATGCTTGGAAAGTAAAAAAAAATCAAGTCAAAATATCAGAAAAAGATGATTATGCTTGTTGGCCTAAACGTCAAAAAAATTAACTATTTTAAGTATGTTTGAACCAAAATTAAAATTGCAATAAAGTCTCAAGGAAAGAATATAATTGCTATAAAGTCTTAATAATAATTGAGCATTATATAATAACAAGTTTCAAAATAAAAAAATAACAACAGCTCACTTGGTATTGAGACTTTTTGATAGTTATTTCTTTTTCATGGACTTTATTGCAATTCTCTTTTTTATACGTGTTATAGTTAATTAGTCCATTAACTTATTTGTTTTCAAATGTGGTCATTAATTATTCTGAGTATATATGTCACAAATTATTTGAGAGAATTACTATAAGGTCTCAAAGTAAGAAAATAATTACAAAAAATCCCAATAACAAATGGGTAGCATAAATCTGTTGTTATTGTTTGCACCGGAACTGTGTTCTTTCTTTAGGATTTCATACCAATTCTCTTTGTTTTTTTTTTTTGTTAAATTTGAAACATCTTTTGGGTAAAACAAACCAAAATATTTGTTTTGTTCTAATTCACACACCCATTATATCCTATACAAACGGTTCAAACTCATAACCTCATGATTAAAAAGGTAGGCGTCTAGTGTTATTAGATTATTATAAGGCTTCAAAAATCAAAACACAAGGTGGCAAAAGGTTATGATTTTTGGATCTTGAACGCAGTAATTTGCAAAGACTAAATTTAAAAATTGAATGAAGAAACACCAATTAATTAATTAGGTCAAGAGACTTTTAATCAAAGGATAAACATGATTTTCCCTTTTCTTAATCTATACGTCAGATCCAACATGCATGAGAAGGGCTGCTTCAATTAGTTAAAACTCCATATTGAATTTAAATATTAATTTATTTAAGAATATATACTTCATAAGTAAATTCTTCAATACATGCTAAGATCCATTTTGAAAGAACATAATGCATTCTCACACAAAATGATATATAAAAATATTAATCAATAAAAAACTTAAACGTCAAAGTCTGATGATATTTTGATGATGATGATGATAATAATAATTACATATTACTTGTTCCAATATATATTGCATGAAGAATTAGTATTGCTAGTCAGTTTAAAGACTTGACGAAATTGCTTGGAAAGAAAAATCAAGTCAATATATGTAGCAATCTGGCAGAGATTCCAAAAAAATAAAAAAAATAAAAAGTATAAGTTAGTCTAAGTGGGATTTGGCGGAGGTGATATTTGCAAATTGAACTCAAGTAGATTGTTTTTCTGCTTCTTCCCTATAGTAAAAAAATAATGGGTCTTGTATGTGTAGTTTGAATGCACAGATAAATATTTAGATATTTTAAATTAGTCAGATTGACCTTATCACAAAAAAAGTGTCATATATATAAGGCTAGGAAAAACTATAGTCCTAGTGGAAACGTATATAGTATAAATATTGAAATATATAATTTTTGCCAACAAAATTTAAAATTTAAAATTATAATTTACATATTATATAAAATTTATAAGAAGTTGCATTATTTACTTCTTTAGTTCTATTTATAAGGCTGAGAAAATATTTTTTTATTGCTTAATATTAGTTAACTCATTAAATTTATTACACAAATATACAATCTTACCCCTCATTTATTTATTATTATGTATGTTAGTATTTTCTTAGAATAACTTACATATTTTTATAGGCATAAAAGTTTTATTTTTTTCCTAAAAAAATTTGGGCTTGTTTGTTTTTGTATTGTGTTTTTTTTTGTTCTCAAAACAATTTTATAAAATTATTTTTAAAAAAATTTTCCAAAAAAAATGGTTTAGATAATTGTTCTAAAAAATTGTATTTGAAAATATATACTGAGACTGGAAGGTGAAGTTTTGATTAAAACTTAAGTTCTTAAATGAAAAAAAAAAAGTCATGAGCAGAGAAGAAAATGTCTCAATTTTCTCAAATATAAAATAATAAATACAAAAAACAAAGACAAGAAAACCACTAAAAATTGTTTTTTTATTTTTAAAAATAGATTTTTTTGTTTTAAAAAATCCTTAACCAAAAACAAATTACCATACAAATTTTTTTAAAATTTTTTTAAGAACAAAAAGCTGTTGTCAAAATAAAAAACCAAACAAGGCCAAAGCTCTGTGTGTGTGTGTGCGCGCGCGCGCGAATTCTATTAGGGGGCCGATGCAATATACAATATACAAAAATTCCTCTCCCCCCCCCCCCGGGGGTCCCCCTTTGGAAGAAGGTGGAGGGGAACGCGGGTCCATCTTGATTACTTGATTACTTAAGAACCTCAATATATTATATTCGGAATCTTATACAAACACACAAGCGCCCACAGGAATACGTGCAAGCTAATTAAGTTGGAATAAAGAGATGGAACAAGTAAATCCCACTGTAAAGACACAAAAAGATAGCCCAAAACAGCTATGAAGATAATAGGTTTTGTTGTGTGTGTGTGTGTGTGTAATCCTTTATTATTCGAATTTCAAAAGTTGTTAAGAATCTGAAGATAAGACCGTCTTGTTTATGCTCTTTGAAGAAGACAAATTATCTTGAAATAAGTATTATAGTCACATGCAGCTAAACAGTCTCATTCACATATGATTAATTTTTTCCCCAAGTATAGTAGTAAAAGATCATGACCATTTAATAACAATGTCAGATTTCAACCCATGTTTATGCAAAGGATAATATGGATGAGTGGCGACACAAGGGAAAAAAAAGATTTATAATGAATATATATGATGAAAATTGTCGGCATGGTGTCTAGTAATAAGAAAATAGCAGAAAACTGTTTGAGGCGATTTTTTTTATTTTTGGTTCCCCACCCGGTTCACCAGAGCTTTGATCTAACTACGTCCGGTTCACCAGAGCTTTGATCTAACTACGTCTAGATCCAACCCACATCACGTACCTGGGTATGGTGGGTGAGTCTCCCATCGGGGGTTTTCTGCATCCATGAGAAATCGAACTCGAGATCTCACTTAAGCAGAACCAAGCCGCTTACCACTCGGACCAATCCCTATTGGTGTTTGAGGCAATTTTGATATATATATATATATATATATTTATATATATAAGAAGGCCATTAGAAGTGCTAATAAGGAAGGATGGACTAGACAATATGAAGTCATATAAAAAGGGATAGAGAAAAACCGAAGAGAATGCTGAATAAAATTTATTGAACAAGATATTCTGGTTAACAATATATCAAAAGATTTGGTTATTAATAGAGTATAATTACATCATGGGCTCCAGATAATGGAGCACACTTAGTAAGATTAAATCTTGTCGTGGTTAATGTATGCAAAAGATGTCTTTGAGAGATCTACACATCCAATATTGCTTAAATATAATTGTCAACATAATATAACATATATATGTGAGAGCCTTTACAGTTTGATTTAACCTAGAAAATAGAAAGAATAAAATCCAAAAAAAAAAAAACTAGTAGATTCCAATGATAAGAAAACAGTTGTGATTTTTTATCATGAGGCCCGTCATTGCAAGTTGTTATGTTATCATCAAAACTTTTTAATAAATGTTTCCTACTTAAAACTTCATAACGACGCTCCCTAGAAATTATGACTATTAGATGGCCATTATGCCTTTATTGATTGATTTCAGAATTGTTAATCTCAATCGATTTCT
Organism: Neltuma alba; assembly: GCF_004799145.2. Lineage (NCBI taxonomy): Eukaryota > Viridiplantae > Streptophyta > Magnoliopsida > Fabales > Fabaceae > Neltuma > Neltuma alba. The sequence continues at coordinate 41,335 of NW_021634163.1, read as the reverse complement.
TCCAATACGAGCAATATTGTGTATGTTCATTCCCTTTAATTTACGATGCAATATATATATATATGTAAGAGTTAAATATTTGAATAATTTGACTGTTTAAGTTTCAACTTAATTACAATTTTTTAATGCTAATTTCCCCGGTGATTATAATACTAATTGATTGATTGGTTGCATGCATTTTGCACATTACACGCATAAGCAAAGAAATCACGAAGGTTAAAAAAAAAAAATGATAAAGACAAGACAAGACAATATAGTACGATATATTCAGTTTGAATTATCCTTTTATTTATAGTTTGCACATTAATTGGTGGATGATGATCCCATATATTTTAATCAGAAATTTTTGACAAAATGGCCCTTAATTTTGACAAAGTTGATAATAAATAATTTTTTATTTTTCCCCTCGTTTGTTCAAGTAGATTCCATTTGTTATTTTACTTAAATTCTGATCTAGATTCACGTGGTCAAAGATTATACACCACTGACCTTATAAACGCACGCGCCCCTGTGATTCCCTTCTATATATGGACACCAACATAAAAAAGTAATATTTATTATCTTTTTTCGGCAACTATATTTATTTATCACATCTTGTCAAAATATAACATCTATACTTAAATAAAATTCTTTATTATATTGAATTCCCTAATTACACATAGATACATGTCCTACTTTTAAAATATTATTATTTAATTATAAATTTACGTAAAAAAAAGACGCATAGCTATATATAATTGGAAAACTTAACACAATATATATGAGAAACTCTATCTAAGTATTTTCTTTTATTTGCAATATCTATCGTAATATAATTATAATTATAATTATGTTTTGTGTATGGTCTGATACAATTATTTTTTTTTGGAATTAAATACAATTATTATTATATTATGGATCTTTTGAATGTTACATAATTTTTTTAATAATTCACAAAAAGGACAGTCAAGAGTCAAGACAATAGATGCCTCAATAACCAAAAAAATAATCACGAATCTCCACTAATTTCCAGCTAATATATATATTAAAAATAAAAAAAATAATTCAACACCATTCTTTATGCAACAAGAAACAATGTAAACAAGCAATATCAGCATTAATATATAAACTGTTATGTTTATAACAAAATAGGAGAGTGCGAGTTGTTTCTCTATATTATGTGCAATGCTTGAGATCTAGTATTAATTAAGGAACAAACGAGTAATTAAATTATAAATATGAAACAATGTATTTTTTAGTTGTGATATAAAAAGCATTAAATATATAGAGGGATTAATTGAATAAACCTCAATTCTCAGAGATACAGTGAACCTTGTCTTACCGTAAGATTCAAATAGTCAACAAATTAAGTAAGAAAAGAAAGGGGCAATAATAAACTTGATTGTTATATGAATATCAATCATAATATACAGTTACAATTCAATCTCTGATATTGTTTCGGATCTTAAATATAAGAGGTAAATAATTACTTTAGGTATATTAATAAAATTAGTTATTTGTCAAGAAAATTTATTATTTTTTTAAAAATCACTTTTAATAATTTATATTAAAATGAAAGCTAACAAATGAATGGAAATTCCTCTAAATATGTGGAAATGCAATAATGTAGATATTAAAATTAATTCACATCTGAAGACCAAAGTAACTCTTCAACTAGCTTATTTTTCCTAGTTTATTATTTGTTATGTTATGTGAAAGATCTCGTCCCTCTATACTTGTGTTTAATTTTACTCCATAAGTTAACAGATTTGAAAAAAATTTCCCATTTTCTTGTATTAAAAATTAAAGGAAAAGATTTGCAAGATGAAAATGATTTGAAAAGATCATTTTGGCCCCATTTTTTGTAACATTTTTGTCATTTTCGAACTTTTCCGGCATTCCTCAGGCACCTCCTGCAGCGGCACCGTTTCCATTGTCGTCACCGGCTTCAGCCTCCGTGAAGATCACTGTCCCCAGCCTCCATAGCCGTCACCCTCTCTACGCAAAGCATCAGCAACGCAAAGCAAGAACTGGTCAAGAAATCGACAAGCCCTAAAAATACAACTTCAGAATCGTGAAGCACCAGAGCAGAAAGCGAAATCCACCACTTCCAAAACTGTCGTCGTACACTCCTTCTTTCTTTTGCCCAAACCTTTGCCAATACCAGTACATGCAATGAAATCGGCCGACGGTGACTCAGACTGAGATCTTTGATTGTTGTTCGACTACAGCTGCAGAACTTCTTCTTTGTCTTCTTGGTTTTTTTTTTTAAAACTCATTCTTGGTCAATTTTTCTAGATCCAGCTCTTGTTTGATGCGGTGGTCTTGTTCTTTCCTTTTTTTTTTAAATGGCAGAAAGTCTTCGATGTTTAGTGCGATCTGGTTTGACAATTCGATGCTTAGTGCGATCTTGTTCAATGTTTCCGGACGCTGGTGTTTCATGGTTCTTCACGTTGGATATGGTTGTGGAGAGGAGAGGAGAGGAGAGGACTGATGCGAGGTAACCTGTTTCAGATTCATTCACGAGCACCATAATATTGCATACTGCAGTGAAATCTAAATCTAGATTTAAAAATTTCAGACAATTCTCCTAGATATAAGACTTTTTTTTAAGTGTAATTTATACTACAAAATGAGTCTTATATTTAGGACCAGAAGAGTAATTTTTAAATAAAAATTATTTCTTAAAAAAACTTATAATTAGGATATTATATTTATTTTGAATTATATGTTTATTAATTTTTTTTTAAAAAAATAAAAATATTAAATATTAAATCTCTGCCTTTTATATTAAATTTGAATGGTTAAAATTTAATAAATATTATAGTATTCATTAGTGTAATGAGCACTAAAAATGTAAGAGGACAGGCAGTTTTTTTTTTAAAATAGTAAAAAAATTTTTTTTTATACTTTTTAAATTCATTTCAGGGCTATTTTGGTCTTTCAAACCTTAAATGAATTATACCTGTAAAGAATAATATGAGGGAGCATTATTGTTCCGCAAGCAGGGAGGGAAGAGTCTTGGACTTTTTTTGCCATTTCTTCCCTTTAAATACGGAGGAGCAGCCTCTGATTCCAATGAAACATTGCAAATGCTCTCTGCCTAGGCCAAAGCTCTGCCTTTTCTCTCTTCCACCCCAATACCATTACTATCATGGCATCTTGCGGGTCCTTCATCACGCCAAACCAGACAATCCCTCGAAGCCGTAAGGCTCCTATACCAATTCATGGTGGCAGAAAGCAGGTTAGCCGACTAGGCACTACTTTTGTTTATAATCTCTTTATGGGTTATAACAATTCTCTTCTAAAGCCTTTTCATTTAACAATGGCTGCCATTCTTCTTCTTCTTCTTCTTGTTGTTGATTGATGATGGTGTGTGGTTCTCTATGTTCCAGCTCTGTGTAAGGTCTTTGGCAAACAGCTTCGGTGAGGAGGAGAGGACGATGATAAGGAAAGATATTGATGGGTGGAAGATTAACTATTCAGGGCAGAAACCAGCAACACCATTGCTGGACACTATCAATTACCCTGCTCATATGAAGAATCTGTCCACACAGGTGAACCATTTGTTTAAATCGCTGTACTGATAATAATTTCTTGTCTTTACCCTTCACAATACTTAGAATTTTCAATCATATATGTCAGGAGCTTGAACAACTCGCAGCTGAGCTGAGGGCAGATATTGTGCACTCTGTTTCAAATACTGGAGGCCATCTTAGCTCAAGTTTAGGAGTGGTGGACCTTGCTGTGGCTCTGCATCATGTTTTTAACACCCCTGATGACAAAATTATATGGGATGTTGGGCACCAGGTCTCCATCGTCTTCCTTCTTCTTGAAATTATGATTTGGTCTCATACTTTCTACGTTTCCCATGATTTTATGGTGTTAGTTTTCCATGAGAGGGTCTAAAAGGCAATGAATTTGCAGGCGTACCCACACAAAATCCTCACGGGTCGAAGGCAAAAGATGCATACCTTGAGGAAAACTTCTGGGCTAGCTGGATTTCCTAAGAGGGACGAAAGTGTTCATGACGCTTTTGGGGCAGGACATAGTTCAACAAGCATATCTGCTGGTCTTGGTGAGATTCTTAAACCTTAAGAGACAGTTTTTGCCCAATGGATTAAAAATAAGAGAAGTTCTTAATGCTCTGTTTTTTCCCCCCACTATATGTTCATATGGCAGGGATGGCTATTGCAAGAGATATTTTGGGAAAGAATAATAACATCATTTCGGTGATTGGAGATGGGGCCATGACTGCTGGTCAAGCTTACGAAGCCATGAACAATGCAGGATTCCTTGACTCTAACCTCATCATTATTCTTAATGACAACAAGCAAGTCTCCTTACCAACAGCTACCCTTGATGGCCCCGCAACCCCAGTTGGAGCACTCAGTGGTGCTTTAAGCAAGATTCAAGCCAGCACCAAATTCCGCAAACTCAGAGAAGCTGCAAAAGTAAGTTTTCATCCTTGGATCTATGCCTAGAACATGAAGGATAAACATGTTTGTGTACATATAGGTAGGCATGCATGTGTGCTTTGACAGAATCAACCTATGAATTCTTCAACTTTTGCGCTTATGTTGAACTTTCAAAGGTCTGGGATTTGACTGTGATTTGGTCTGGTGCAGAGCATCACGAAGCAGATAGGAGGGCAAACATATGAAGTTGCAGCAAAAATGGATGAGTATGCAAGAGGGATGATCAGCGCTACTGGGTCAACTCTTTTTGAGGAACTAGGCTTGTACTACATCGGCCCTGTGGACGGTCATGACGTGGAAGATCTGGTAAACATTTTTCAGAAAGTGAAAACCATGCCTGCACCGGGTCCAGTTCTGATACACATTGTGACAGAGAAAGGAAAGGGATATGCACCGGCCGAAGCAGCAGCTGATAAAATGCACGGTGAGATTGAAAATTCTGATCTAGTTTTATGATCTTACATAGCAACGATAGATCATGGTAATGAAGGATGCTAATGTTCTTTCTCTCTCCCTCTCTCTCAGGCGTTGTCAAGTTTGACCCAAAAACAGGAAAACAGTTGAAGTCAAAATCCTCCACTCTTTCCTATACCCAATACTTTGCTGAATCTTTGATCAAGGAAGCCGAACAAGACAAGAACATAGTTGCTATTCACGCAGCCATGGGTGGTGGGACGGGTTTGAATTATTTTCAGAAGAAATTCCCAGATCGCTGCTTTGATGTGGGTATTGCTGAGCAACACGCCGTGACATTTGCAGCTGGGTTAGCTGCTGAGGGTCTCAAACCATTCTGTGCCATCTACTCAACTTTCCTACAACGAGGATATGATCAGGTGAGCCAAAAACTGAAGCACTTCACTTTAGTAACAGAAACTCTCATAGCAATCTCACAGAACCATGGTTCATAACTTTTGTGTAGGTGATCCATGACGTAGATCTTCAGAAACTACCTGTCCGTTTTGCTATGGATAGAGCTGGATTGGTTGGTGCGGATGGACCAACTCATTGTGGAGCGTTTGATATCACTTACATGGCTTGCCTGCCTAACATGGTGGTCATGGCTCCTTCTGATGAAGCTGAACTGATGCACATGGTTGCAACTGCAGCAGCAATAGATGACAGACCAAGCTGCTTTAGATTTCCAAGAGGAAATGGAATTGGAGCCCTTTTACCACCCGATAACAAAGGAACCCCACTGGAGGTTAGCAGAATAGTAGCTCACAGGTCACTCTTAATTCAACTGAACATTTAAGGAATCCAACTATAACCATCCTTTTTTCCCCTCCATTATGCAGATTGGAAAAGGAAGAATACTGACAGAAGGAACCAGAGTTGCAATTCTGGGATATGGGTCAATGGTTCAACAATGCCTGCAAGCTGAAAAATTGCTAAAAGCACAAGGTGTATCTGTGACAGTTGCTGATGCTAGGTTTTGCAAACCTCTTGATACTGATCTGGTTAAGCGACTAGCAAAGGAGCATGAAATTCTGATCACAGTGGAAGAGGGTTCTATAGGAGGTTTTGGATCTCATGTTTCACAATACCTTAGCTTGGCTGGTTTACTAGATGGACCCCTGAAGGTAATAATAATAATAATAGTTCTTCCTCATATCACTCTTCCTTTACCATATCACCAAGAATTTTTTTTCCAGTCTAATTTTCTGTTCTGAACTTTTGGTTGCAGTGGAGAGCGATGATGCTTCCTGATCGATACCTCGATCATGGATCACCCCAGGATCAGCTTGATGAAGCAGGCCTTTCATCGAAACATATTGCCACAACAGTCTTGTCTCTTCTGGAGAGGCCAAAGGAAGCTCTGCTCTTCATTTAAAAGGAAATGGCTAATCAAGGAAAGTTAAGTGGATCCGCCACGCCTTTGATGCATGTATCGAAGTTAAAGAGCAATGATCATAAGCCAATGAAAGGCAGAAATTGGCTCAGGCAACAATACTTGATGATGATGGACTGAAAGTGCAATATAGTGTTATAAATTTTTTGTATATCATTGGAACTATTGTAATTAGCGATGTTATGAAAAATAATGATACTTCAATATGCTTTGTTTGGTAAACACAATAATCTTGTCCTTCTCTTAGTTCTACAAAATTCTTGCCATTCGCACAAATAAGGAATCTTATTTTCATCAATATCAGCTCAATTGTTAGCGTATAAAAGGTCATGAAAGATCTTACCGTATGTACCCAAAAAAAAAAAAAAACTACAAGCTTAACTAAAAACTAAGAGGAAAATGTCCATGTAGTTTCACTTGATCTTTTAATCAATTTCTTACAGTTTTACCTAAATAAGTTTCATGTAGTTTTTTTAATCAAATTTTTATAATTTTGCTCAATTTTAATTATGTCCCTATAGTTTTAGGTGACGGATAAAAAAATTGGGGGCCTAATTAAAAATAAGATAAAGTTTTAAGGATCTAGTAAAAAATACTATAGATATCTTACTAAAAAGAAGGTGAAATTATAGAGATTTGTGAAAAGAAAAAAAATTGAAGAGACCTGATTAAATAAAATTTATAGGAACTTGCAGATTAATTTTTCAAAAAATGATAAAAAGATTATGAATTGAATTGAATTTATTTTTGACATGTCACATATAATTAGTTTACTCAATCTAACCCAATAAGTTGCCTGAAAAGAATTAATTTCATATTTCCTAACTATAATTTATTTATTAAAATCTAGAATTACAATTATTCACATGCCCAACATAAAAGAAATGCATAATTTACATTTCTTTTCTCATTTATTTTAAGAAATATTTAACTTTTTAAAAAATAAATTCATGACTTTTCTAAGATGCGCATGTGGTCCAAATTGTAAGTTATAAATAAACCAGATAACACAGCAATTCAACGATTTTACAAAGGGGGCATACAAGGCTTGTATGATTAATGTTAGCAACTTTTGTATGTTGAAACTGAAGTTGGAATAAAAATTAATTAATTTAATGTGATTTATATTTAGATAAATTTTTATTAAAAAAAATAAACTTGACAAGAGTTGTTTTGATGAAGCCAATTTCCAAAGATTCAAATATAAAATAACTAAAAGTCAAAAGGTTGTTTCCAGTTCCACTGCACTTTTGATTCTGCGGCTAATTTTCTCAGAGTTATCCCAAACTTGTGGGCCAAAATGTTTTGGAAAAATTTCACTTGACCCTGCTGCAGAGAATTAATATAGTCAACCTCTAAAAAAAATTCTCAAATGTTATTGCAACTCTAAGGACCGAAGTTTCATCAGTGAAAAGATAAAAATACTCGTATTTTATTTCTTAAAAACCATTCTTACAAACTGTCAAATTCAAGTTGCTGATCCTTCTAAATTTTATGGGTAAATGAACAGTTTAAATTTGACCATTCGCAACAAACATTTGATAATTTGTAATCTAAATCTAATGATTTACAAAATATTAAAAAATTTACACCACAACTCCAAATGTAATTATTTTGACATAAATAAATAACTCAAATTTAGCAATTCACAATAGAAATTCAATAATTTGCAACATAAATTGAACAATTTGTAAAAAATATAAGAGAATTCACAATTCACAAATACAATTGTTTTAATATGAATAGACAAGTCAAATTCAGCAGTTTGTCAAAAATATAAGAAAATTTATAATCCCAAAAATTAAAATAAGAGTATTTTTGTCTTATTAATAATAAAATTTTGATTACTAGGAATGCAGTAAAATTTAAAATTTTTTTGGGGTTGATTGATATTAATTGTTTAGTAGAGTTATTGAAATTTCCCAAAATGATTTTCCCCGAAAATCAATTCGGCATGACATAAACGTGTCGGCAAAAAAAAGGCTATACTTATATCAGTCCAAAAACACAAGCCATATTGAGGAATTCTGATTCAGTGAAGCAATGGTGTCTGTTGCTCGCCTGTTAGATTCACGCTACTGTTTCAACTGATTATCCAAAAAAATTCTCTCTTTCTAAGTTCAGCTAAGTGTTAGCCTTATCACATTCAGAGTGGAAGCTCGACCTGCTAATGGCACTTTGGCCTAGCGGTTTCAAGTTGCTCCCGCTCGCGGGAGATTGTGGGTTTGATCCATCTCGCTCTCAAGCCGTTCCATCTTGCCGCTGTGCGCTCAAAAGCTCGACTCAGTTCACAGAAATGGGAATTCCAAAAGTGGGTAGGATCAAGCTGGGTTCACAAGGCTTGGAGGTTTCGGTCCAGGGACTTGGTTGCCTGGGTATGTCACCTGCCCATGACACTCCTAAACCCGAACCCGACATGATTGCCGTCATCCGCCACGCCATCCAAAACGGTGTCACATTTCTCGATACCGCCGATGTCTTCGGTCTATACACGAATGAAATTCTCCTCGGAAAGGTATGCTCGATTCCAGTCCTTTTGTTGCTTCTTCGCGTTTAATCAAGTATTCTGTGTGGGATTCTGACGAATTGGGTGTCAATTTCTTCGGCCAGGCTTTGACGGGAGGTCTGAGGGACAAGGTTGAATTGGGCTCCAAATTTGGACTCTACGTTGCGGACGGCAAGGCTGGCATCCGTGGAGATCCTGCATACGTTAGAGCGGCTTGTGAGGCCAGCTTGAAGAGACTGGAGATCGATTGCATTGATCTCTATTATGTTATTCGTACTGATACTCGTGTGCCTATTGAAGTCACGGTTCGTCTTTTATCTGCTTTGGATGCTCTTTTTATTATCTGGGTTAATTACTGTTTATCAGTGGGGCCGGGCGGGGGTGATGTGGAATCCCCTACACCTTGTGTTTTCACTAAAATGGGGCTATAAGATAGATAGGCTGTTGAAGTAGACACTAATGAGAAATTAATCTTAGTAATAGTCATAATGAAAATGTTTTTGCACACTAAAAATAAATTATCATTTTAACCTTCACATATTTATATTGGGTGCTGAAATCAGATATTTTAAACCTGAGGAGGCAAACAGGCTTAGACCAAAACGAAGGGAGTTAATTTGTAATGTGCCGTATAGAATACCTCATCTAGTTTTTAATGTAAGAGCTTTGTAACAAATTTGAGTAGATAAAAAAATTAGTTAAATTAGTTATTTGTAACAAATATGAGTTGATTTTCCTAAAGTACCATTTTTAATTACGACCCTTGAATGGAAATTGCTTAATATGTGTAATTAATAAAGATACTTTAGAGAATGAATTACAAATTTGGGAGACAAAATGAATTGAGGCCTTATATTTAAGACTAAATTCAATTCCTAACAGGCTTTTATATTAAAGACTGGTGGTAGTAGTATAAAATATATTGTGTAGCAAAACCTAAAATCCTTGATATAGTAAGAACTGTGTGCCATTGCAGAAGACTGAGAACTATCGTTCTTTGTTTTGACTCTTCAATGATCTATTATTTATACAGTATCATATAGAATGCTGGAGCGGGGTGATTCTGATGTTTTTCTTATAAGATTTCCCCCCTTTTGAACTAAGAAACAATATGAGATGTTTCCGGCACAAAATTAATCAGGATTTGGGAACCCTTGTTACGTATTATAGCCTCGGTTTATCACTCATATCTTGGATCTTTTCCCCGAAAGTTGTAAAATTTATGCTGCATGATCATATGGTGGTGTCTTAGGCTTCATAAAAATGAAACATCATATTCAGTTTTCTTTAAGTTATAGGTATTCTGTCTATGCTAGATGGACAAAAAGGCTAAGGAACACTTTTCCTTTTGCAACGACTCATATAATCAAGATTTTTTTTTCCTTTCTACCCTCCATTTGTACCGTTTTCTGTTGGCAAGAGTTGACCAGTTCGCCTCACACTATCTTCTTTTATGTTTGTTTTTTCGGTTACATAGAAGGTCAAAGGCCAAGGGAGAGAATTAACAGGGAACGGGTTATGGGAACTAGGAAGGGATACTTATCAAATCCAGACATACCAAGCTCACCTAATCTTAAACATTGAGTTTGGTGCAAGATATGCTCTTTGTTAACTTGCTATCTTCATAGACTTCATTATACGAGAATTTCAGTTTTCTCTGTAAAGGTATTTCTGTGATTCTTTGTTACTAAGAATGCTTTTGTGAATCTGCAATTTATCTTCCATGACTTATTTCAAAGAGATGGAACTTTGATAAATGGAACTGACAATTGGTCCGTAACTGATATGCATCCATTTCAACATGTACATGGTATAGCTGTTAGAGAATGAAAGGTAAGACGTTCTATAAAATTTTGATTTGTTAACATATAAAAAGCTATGTGCATATGATATTGAACTGTAAACTTATTTTTACATTGTTTATTGTAAGATTGGAGAACTCAAAAAACTTGTTGAGGAAGGAAAAATAAAATACATTGGCTTGTCTGAGGCTTCAGATTCAACAATCAGAAGAGCACATGCTGTTCATCCTATAACAGCTGTGCAGTTGGAGTGGTCCTTATGGACAAGAGACGCGGAGGAAGAAATAATTCCAACTTGCAGGTGAGTTTTGAACTACTAAAGTTGCTACCTATAGTATCTAATAGTATCTAATTTTCTCTTTATTGGTGCTTTTGATAAAAAAAAATAGGTTTTAACTTTGCAACCTCTGATCTTGCATTTGTGAAATTTCAGAGAACTTGGCATTGGAATTGTAGCATATTGTCCTCTTGGACGAGGATTCTTCGGATCAGGAGCAAATGTGGTTAAGAGCTTTACGGAGAATGACTTTCGGAAGGTCTGCGTTTATTCTAATATGCATTATGCACTATGGTTGCATTTGTCATAATAAACTAGCTTAGCTCCTAATGGTTTCAAGGCCCTTCAATGTGAAAGTCAGTAAATTGTTGGATTTTCTTAACCTTTCGTGTCCCTCAAAATTTCAGTTATAGTTCAAGCATTCAAGATGTAGTAGTAAAATGTGGTTGAATTTGGTGATCTTTCTTGCGGATTTTATGATCATATTTCAGTAATACAATACAACGATTGCATTCCCTAGCATCATTTTGTTTAAAACCATGCATAAACTGGATAAATTGTGTGAAGCCGGAAAAAGAAAACTGGATAAATTGTGAAGAGAATGACACAACTGGTGTTCCCATGCTTAGCTTTCTTGATGAATTTTGAGTAATGTCATGATTTTTGGAAAAGAGAAACATTGTAAAATAGCTTAGCTCTCTTGTTAACTTAAAGAATCCTTGTGTATGTTTTCTTTTTGGGCAACATGTTTTCAAATTCAGTCTCTGCATACAGTCTTATTCCAATGTACCATTTTTGTTGTTGACTAGGTTATTTTTAGTAGGATTGGAGTTGAGAGTTGGATGAACATAGGCGTCACATAGATAAAAGCTCTTATGATGCATCAAATTTTTATCGACTTACAAATCTAAAGTCAAATTTTGGCCAAAAAGAATCTAAAGTCAAATTTACCGCTTGAAAATAGGTGTCACGTAGATAAAAATCAAATCTAAAGTTGCCAGCACGCATAAAATTGAGATAGCTATACTGAGTCAGTATGTGATGAAATGCCATTCATCAAGGCATTTATGTTGATAGGTTACCAATGAAATTTGGGATAACTATACTGAATCAGTTGAATTTACATTAAAGCATCATTGGTATTCTTGCATTGAAGTGGCCGGGTCATGACCTTCTGAGGACATTCAAGTTTGTAAGTAATGAAACTTTGTGCGTAAATAACTTTAAAGGTAGTAGAATATCGTTGATTTGTTCTCCTTTTTTGTGATGCAAGATGATAGTGAACTATAGTTGGAACAATTATAGTTTGTAACCTGAAATGGTGATAGTAATGGACAACTGTTCTTACGTTTGCTTGAAATTTCACTAATAAGTAAGAAACCACCCCCCCCCCAAAAAAAAAACAAAAAACAAAAAAACGCCTGCGCGCGCACACAAAATATTTATATTTATGAGGAAGGGTGAAAGGACGTTGTAAATTGAGTTGCTTCAAAAAATTCACTGTCTTTTATTTCTTCCCCATTGTCAGCATGTGAGGTTATTAATGTGCACTGTGAATAACATATAATACAATATTTTAGTTCTACACCTCACGGATGATTACTCTAATTATTACCGTATGTTCTCCGTAGACAGACAATATATATTTATTAACGGGGCATATATTACACTGATCTACTCACTTCCATATCCATTATGTAATCTTGCCCAACTGTGGCAAGGGATAAAATATCTAAAAACACGGGGAAAAAAAAAAAAGGACTGAAAGATGTGAACTGTTATGATATACTATATGTAATTTCAGAACATGCTGTGACAGACTTATGCCTTGACTCATGTAGTATCCTTCTTAAGGCTGAGATTTAAAATTTGTCCTGCCTGACACTTTGTTTCGATGTAAATGATGGAAAATGTCTACATCGATGCTTGAAATGTCTGTTATTGATAGATTGATACTGAGGAATAATCTTATCCTTGTATGTGTTGTACCTCATTTCAGCTTGTGCCTAGATTCCATCCAGAAATCTTGAAGCACAACAGTATTATATTTGAGAGGGTTAATGAAATGGCTAAAAGGAAGGGATGCACTCCGTCGCAGCTAGCATTGGCCTGGGTTCATCATCAGGGAAATGATGTGTGCCCCATACCAGGAACCACCAAAATTGAGCACTTGAACCAAAACATCGGGGCTTTGTCAGTTAAGCTTACTCCAGAAGAAATGGCAGAACTTGAATCTTTCGCTGCCGGGGATGCGGTCAAGGGCGAAAGAACTCGACCTGGACTAGCTACATATAAGGACTCTGACACTCCTCCTCTTTCTTCATGGAAAGCTGCATAAGCAAGTTCATCCTTATTCTTTGTATATTCAGCAGGTATCCTTGTCTCAAAGGTGTTGTTATATTAATAGTCCTTCTAGATTGAGGGCAAAGAGAGATGGATGGTATTTCAGCATTTAATAGGGACACTGAGGATTTTCAATACTGCCCTCAAAACTAAATCTGGCATTTTAGCAGGCATTAGGATTACTTTGAATTGTATAATATCATGAATGAGAATTGCGATCTTTTCATACAAATGCTTCAAGAAGTGGCTGGTCAAATGAGTGGTTAATACCCTCCTCCCTGTTGCGCTCGCACACATATATCCTTCATGTTGATTGGGAGACGAATGGTACAAAATGAGTCTTATATTTAGTATTGTGGGAGTTTCATATTTACTGCCCACACAGACCAACAACATATTTTCTTAGAATTTAACACTGATTTTCTTAGAATTTAACGTGAGATTTGACATTAATCTTCCACAATTTGGTATCAACAATACTCATTACTCAACTTTAGGGCTGGTTTGTTTAAACCTTTTTTCCCGTTAAAAAAGCACTTGTTTTTGTGGGGGGAAAATACTTTTGCTAAGATTTAACGTTTCTTTAGTTTTTTGAAAATAACTAGAATTTTTTGAAAATTCTGACGATTTGGAAAAGCTGCCTGGAGATAATCAAATCTACCTTATGATAATGAGGGGAGGCTGTACAGACTTTTTAAATGGTTCTGAGGTAAATATCTTTTTTTTTTTGGTGAACGATGAAAAACAAAACACGACTAACGACCATTACAATTTACCCGGACAACATATAAACCATCGAGGTCTTCTTTCAATGTCTGGGGCATTTCATCTGGGGGAGATTGCCAACTCATCTTTATTTCGTCCTGATTCAAACTCATCAAGGCCATTTTATTAGCACATCTATTACCCTCATGGTATATATAGGCTATTTGAATTTACCGCTCTAATCGTAGCATTTCCTGGATTTTAGCAAAGGTGTAGTTGTTCCCCCTCAATATTTCTTCTATTCTTCTTGATTGCCTCCACAACCATTTCTGCATCACATTCCACTTCGATTTTTCTGAACCCCATCTGCCAGCAAACTTCCAGCCATTCCAATATGCCTCTTGCTTCTGCCTCACTGACACTGCATTCTGGTAGTCTTAAGGAGAAGCCACCTAGCCATTCACCACAGTCTCCCCTGATTACTCCACCACATATATTGACTCCATTTACAATGCCAATACTATCTGTGTTTAGTTTACACCATCCTATTTTTGGTTTACTCCATTTTACTACCTTGTCAATCTTTTCCTTTTTTCCCCCTAACCCATCTCCCTATCTGTGATGATAATTCTCTAGGTAGTCTTTGATCACCTTTTTCAGCTTGATGGGCAACTCGAAGTTTTGACTGTGAACCCCATTAGTTTCTCCATTTCCAGATTTGCCAGCATCCCACTACAAATAACTCAGCCCATAATATCTTCTCAATGAACTTCTCCTTTGTGGATGTTTTGTTTCATCCATTCCTTCCAATCACTCCTGAAGAAGTTGATTCTTCCTTGGATCGGCACTAATAGTCTCCAAATAAAGGGTGCATAAGGGCAGTCCTTTAATGCATGCAAAGTAGTCTCTATCTCCCTATTGCAAACAGGACACCACTCTTGCCCCCCATCCCACTTGGTTGTAACCTCTTTTATTGGTATTCTTTTATGGAAGACTCGCCACATAAAAATTCTCACTCTCTCTGGTACCTTTAGTTTCCATATATGGCTCCATTGGTTTCTCCCAGGATTCGACCCTATGCCTTTTAACCATTCATAAGCATTAGCTATTGAAAATTTCCCATTACTTGTCAGTTTCTATTTGCATTCCTCCTCCACTTGTTGACTTCGTGTTACTTTGAACTCTATATTTTCTATGAACAGTTCCCACTTCTTGCCCATTTCCTTCCATAGTGTTGAATTTGAATTTTTACTATTAATTGTTCCCCCATACTCCTGTCTCTTCCATATTTTCATTAGAGAACCTGTACCCAGAGTGCCTATGGTTCCTTATGGAATCTCCACAGCAGCTTCAAAATAAAAGCATCATTCATAGCTTCCAGGGATTTTATCCCCCATCCCTCCTTTCACCCTTGCTTCACAAAGTGTCGTCTAGTTCACTGCGTGACATTTACGTTCCATCTCTTCTTCTCCCCATATAAAGCTTCTTTAGCTCTTTTCCACCTCTTCAATGATCGAGTTGGGAATCCTATCGTGTTGCTTTTGATAGTTAATCGTAGAGCTTTTTACTGATTTGACCAACGTGATTTGTCTTGCAAAGGAAAGACTAGAGGCTTTTCATCCATCCAATCTCCTCTGGATTTTATCTGTTAAGGTTCTAAATTTCTCCCGATGTCTCCTTGGGTAGGAAATGTTTGCTCCTAGATACCTCCCTACCTCCTCCACCTACTTAAACTTGCTTCTCTAACATATTTCTCTCCTAGTGTGTTGCTTCACATTAGTAGAAAAATATATGTAAGTCTTCTCTTGGCTCACCTTGTGTCCTGAAATATCACCGAACTCCTACAGGCATTGAGCGATAACTTCTATTTGTTTGGGTTTTGCCTCTGCAAAAAGAACAAGATGTCATTAAACATCATATGGGGTATGATTGGTCCCTTTCGACCAGCTCTCATTCCTCTCCATTGTTTCACTCTCACTCTATCAAGTATCATATGGGTGAGCTTTTCCATTCCGAGCATAAAGAGATATGGGGAATAGGGTCCCCTTGTGTAATCCCTCTAGAGGTATTGAAACCTTCCAACCTTTCACCTTGCCAAAGAATGTTTGCTGAGGACATCTGTATGCATTCCATATTTTGTTTTTTGTTTGTTCTGGGCACTTTATTTCAGTCAAGATTTTCTCTATAAAATTCCAGCTTATTCGATTATAGGCCTTCTCTAGGTCTACCTTGCTCACTATGAATCCCCTTCTTCCCTTCTTTCTTCATATAGACTAAATCATTTCATTAATAATTATGATGTTGTCATGGATGTTTCTTCTCAGTACAAAACTGACTTAGAAAGGGGACACAATTTCGGGAAGAATTTTCTTCAGTCTTCTCACCAAGATCTTGGTTACACACTTGTAAATCACGTTGCAAAGAGAGACGGGTTTGAATTGTGATACTCTCTCTGGATTGTCCACTTTAAGAATCAGAGTGATAGCGTTGCATTTATTTCCTTCAGTGCTTTCGGGGCTTCCCACATCTTCCTCACTGTATTACACACTCCTTCCCCCACAATTTTCCAACTGTGTTGGAAAAAAATTACTAGGAATCCATCTGCTCCAAGTGCCTCAAGACCTCCTATTGAAAACATGGCTTCCTTAATTTCTTCATTAGTAACTCCTTAACAGACTCCCATTATTCATTTTTTTAATTCTGGCCATCTATGCACAATCTGAGACCACTTTTTGTTGGTGATATCCTCTCAAAATAGGTGCTGAAAGTACGTGTTCACTATCAGTCCCGTTTCCTTTTTCCCTTCGATCCTTTCACTCTTCCTATTTTTTAGACTTGAAACTCTATTCTTCCTTCTTCTAACATTAGTTTTTGCATGATAGTAGGAGGTGTTCTTGGCTCCATCATTAAGCCAAGTAGTTCTAGCCTTTGGGAACCAAAATAATTCTTCCTATTGGAGTATCTCCGTTAGTTCCTTTTATAAGTTTCATTCAAGGTCTTCTAGTTTTATAAAGTCTTTCTCATTGTTAGCTTTCTGTACTCCATCCAGTCTTCTCATCAAAGCTTTTTTCTTTTTTGTAACATGACCAAACACATTCCAATTCCATTCCTTTAGGACTTCTGTTAGTTCCACCATATCATGATGGGCTTCACTTGATCCCATCCAGCTTTGCCTCAAAGCTTGTTGGAAGTTTTCATGTTTCAACCACATTGCTTCAAAACAAAATGGTCTTTTGTACGCATTTCCTTTTGGACTATTGGTAGAATAAAGGGTGGTGATCAGATTCCACTCACAGGCCCACTCTCGCAAAGGCTTTGTTGAATTCGTTTGTCCATTCTTCGTTACACATGGCTCTATCGAGCTTTTTGAAGAGTCTTCCAGCTGCGCTGATCCTTGGACCTCTCCAAGACCAAGTATATTGAGGTCCTTTGGTGCCTAGGTCAATCAATCTGTTTAGTAATGTTATTTGAGAACCTTCTGCATTTCTTTATACTAGGTTTACCTCCACCTCTCTGCTCTCCTGGCTCTTTAGTGTCATTAAAGTCTCCTGCAATAAGCCAAGGGCCTTTCATTCCGTTCGATATTTTTTCCAGCTTATCCCAGAGTTCCCCTCTTTCAGACTCCCTTGGGCTTGCGTAAATTGCAGTAAAGACTCTTTTTAACTCAGCCCAGAAACCACATCATGTAGGAATTACTTACCACTTTCCAAGCAATTAAACTTAATGTTGCTTTCATTCCATAATATCCAAATACCCCTATACATTCCTTGTGCCTCAACTATCTTGCTGAGTAGTTTCTCTACTACACTTTGTTTCCACCAAAACTACCAAAAAAGGCTTCATCCTCTTAACCAAGTCTCTTAAGGCATTATTAAATGACTTTCCGACAGCACCTCTCACATTCCATACAACTATAATTAAATAACACTAAAAGGGTGATTCAAATACAAGGCACATCACTTACATTTACATGCACGAGCTCTTTTGCTCCTCCACACTTACATTTACATTCAGCGTTCTATTTCAGACAAGCCTAATAAGTCATTGTGCTCTCCTGGATCTGGTGGGTTACCTTCCTCCAGGTCCATACCCACCACGTCTGGGTTAGTTTGTTCTAGTCCATTCTGCTCAATTCTGCTTGTCATTTTTTGGGTTTATCCAAATCCAAGCTTCTTGTTTCTGTAAGGCCCATTTTTTATGTTTCCCCTCTTAACTCTTGTGGTCCTTTGGATCGTGTCGGGCCAATATCTTTCACCTTTTGATCTATCTTTTTCTCTCCTTCCTAGCCCAATGTTTCTTTCTCTTTCCCATTTCCCATACCATTCCTCTTTACTTTTCCTCTTTCTTGTCCTATTGCCAACTTTCTTGAATTCCCTATACCCTTCCCATCCATGGACTCCTTCTTTTTCTCTTTGATAGTCAATTCTTTACGTTTGCTTTCCTTCTCTACTAACACCTTTTTCAGCTCAATGATCAGTTTTTTGTTTTTCCATGCTCTCTTTGCTCTATCTCCACCCCTTGATTCTTGTTAGTTATATCAAGAAGGGGTCTGCTCTCCTTTTCTCCCTCCCTCCATTCTGTCCTCCTCAACTGCCAAAACCGTAAATCTTGAGTGGTGTCCCATCTCCTTCTCTCCTCTGCTGTCTTTTTGTATCCCTTTCTCAGTCTTTCCTTCCCTAAGTGTATTTATCTGTCCTCGCCTCGATACCTGTGCCACCATCTATTCACCGAATGGTTCTACCGGATCCTCCATCGCCGGTGACCTTCTTGCTTCTTCTTTCTTTTTTGGTTCTATCTTTCTAGCTTTATTATTTTCTGTGTTGCCCTCCTTCTGGTTCGTCCTTAGGCTGCACCTTTTAGTACTATGACCAAACTTCCCATAGATAAAACAGATCATATGTAAACCTCATACTCTATTTTTAACTAGTTTCCATCTACAACTTAGGACGATAACAATGGGGCATTGAGGTCGATTTCAACGTATATTCGAGCAAACATGGCTCTTGCTCTTGTGAGTGTCATTTCATCCACTTGAATTGTCCTCCCAATCTTGTTTCCCAGACTATAAAACAACTTCTTGTCATAATAATCTTTGTGGAGCCCAGGTAGCCTAACCCATACCGCAAGCCTCTGTATCTTTTCATTCCATGTGTTAACATTTCTTTTGAATGAGCCATGGTCCACCTTCCAGTGTGAAGTAGTAGTCATCTTGGGCTTGAAACATAGCCATCATGAATCCATTTCTGATATCCTTGATTTCCACCCTTTCGATTTTTCCCCACATTAATTGGATCTTCCTTCTCATCTGCATGAAACCCATTGTACCTCCTCGTAATTTTATGATGAGGGTAGTCTCCTATTTCCTTTCTAGACGTCTTCTTTCTTTCTCAGAGAACACTATGCTTGGCCTCTTTACAGTATTTGTAATAGTGACCCCTTCTAGTAACTCTTCTTGGTTTGCAAACATTAGGTTTTCATCCCCTACCTCTTCTTCTAGACCTTGCTCCCCCTTGACTTCTCTCTTCTGCCATTTTGGCTTTAGTGCTTGTCTATATGACAATGGTTGCACTCCCTAGTAACTTTGTTCCATTTCTTCTTCCATCATCCAAGGTTCTTCTCTTGCTGCTAGGGAAATCTTTCTAGTAAACTCACCCTCCACTCTTTGCATTTTCCCCTGATCATCTTTCCTAATGCCACCTTCTTCTAGAGTCTACCTCAATGATGGATAAGATGATCGAACCATAGTTCCCTCCATATCCTTCATTCTCGGTATACTGCTTGGAGTTCCTTGACAACTTGCCAACCCCCCCCATAGGGCAGTCAGGGGGTTGTTTTGGGAAATTGACTATGTCGTCGGACATGACAACTTTCTCTAGAGCTTCTCTCTCTAACAAAAAACCACTATTGCGGCTTTAGGCAAGGTAAATATCTTTTGATTAATGATAGCTATGTTTGTTGATTTGAAAAATATAATTAGTTGCCATAGATGGGGAAAATATCATAAAAATATGGTGATATGTAGAGAAATTATTAAATTAGTGATAATTAAATAATAAATCTTGGCAAAAAACCTGAATAATTAATCATTATTTATGAATAAAGATACAAGAAGATATCATAAAATTTGAAAATTATTAAATACTAAGAATTTTAGTATTGTAATCAAGAGCAGAATAATTTTTTCTTTTTTAAATCTTTAAAGTTTAAACAATAAATTACTATAAAATAATCACTTATATTTAAGCTTTGGCCTTCGGTGTCATTGTCAAATTTCTTAAAAATATAATTTGATTCTTTTTGGCGCCGTAATTAATGTTCTGATCCTCCTTTTATTGTACTCCTTCCGAGTTCGAATCCATTACCTAATACTCCTAGAAGTAATGAATGGAATTTTGTGTTTGAAAAGGAAAACTTATGGATTCCATTTTTCCTTGAATAGATAGGCTTGTTATAGAGTTGTTGGGTAATAAATGGATGATTGAATGTGAAATTATGAAGGCATTTTTGTAGATATATTAAATATTCATTAGTAAGTAAGAGTTGATGCAATAAGTAAAATGTCCACTCATAATTCATAAAGTCGTAAGTCTAAGTTTTCTGTTGTTGATATGATGATGATGTTATCGGTGGCAACATAATGTTCATGTCAATGACAATAAAAAGGGAAAAAAAAACTGATCATATCAAACTAGGTTTTTTTTAATCAAACTTCGTCTACGGATTAAGAATGATTGTGATTGCAAGAATGACAAAAAAAAAAAGCTTAAAAATATCAAATCCCAATTTAAAAGGCTAAGAGATGGTAATGCCAAAAAACTCAAATGGGTATTTTGAAATTAAAGTAACATGACAAACATGCCCTTTTAATTGTGAAATGGGTAAAATGAATTGAAAATTTCTTATTACAATACGAAATTTAGCATTTCCTCAAGATATGATTTGTTTTCTCATTTTCTCAAGTATTTAGGTTAAAACTTTAATTTGTTAATTTATATTTCAAAATTTATAATACCTATTAAAATATAGTCAGTACCCATACAAAAGTTGAAAACGGGTTGAGAGAGTGGCCCTGTTACTTGTTAAACAAAAATTAGTAATACCTATTGAAATGTGGTTAATACCTACATAAAAGTTATAAGTGACATAAAAGAGTGGTCTTGTTACTTACTAAACAAAAGTTGTTAATACCTATTGAAATGTAGTTAATAACTATATAAAAGTTGTGAATAACATGAAAGGGTAGCATTGTTACTTGTTAAATGAAAGTAATTAATACCTATTGAAATGTAGTCAATACACTACAAGAAAATGTTGTAGCAGCAGCGGAACATTTCTAGCGGTTCAACAAAACCGCTAGAAATTCCAAATATTTCTAGCGGTTTTTATAAAAACCGTTGCAAAATACAGACGGTTTGACCATTGCCCGCACATTTCTAGCGGTTACCACCTAACCGCTAGAAATTTAGAGCTAGAAAATTCCCCGGGTTTTGGCGGGAACTTCGCGCCAAATTTGTAGCGTTTATTTTCTAGCGGTTCAGGCCAATAAACCGCTAGACACTGAAAATTTCTAGCAGTTGATGCATGAACCGCTAGAAATATTTTTCATTCCCCGAGGAGTTTAGAAATTTCTAGCGGTTTTGGACCGAACCGCTAGAAATTTCTGCCAATTCCCGAGGCACTTTTGACCGTTGGGAATTTCTAGCGGTTCGGTCCAAAAACCGCTAGAAATTTCTAGCGGTTTTGTGGTAAACCGCTAGAAATTCTCGGTCTATATAAACCCCCCCACTCTCACTTCTTCAAGCGTTCTTGAAGCGAAGCTTTGCAGAATTTTCTCCACAAACATATTCGAGTTCTGATTCAGTTGCAGATCCTTATTTTCAGGTAAAAATAGTAATTTATTGATAAATAATTTTTATTTTATGTTTTATTTTATTTAATTTATTATGTTGTAGCTTATAAATAATTTTTCTTTTTATTTTATTTATAAATAATTACTATTTGTTGTTATTAGGATGACTCGTCGACACGGGAAAGACCCAGTTGATCCTGAGAGAGCTGGACCCAGTGAGGTTCATCATGATGCTGGTGAGCCATTCCCCAGCATTCATGACTACGATCTTAGCGAGGAGGATATCCTCAGTTTTATGGAGCAGGATGATGTTGAGCGGACTGAGGAGGCTCATTTTACTGGGGATGAACAACCCCATGCTGATGCTGATGCTGCTGACGAGGAGGAGGAGGAGGAGCAGGATCAGGGGAATGAGTATCCCCAGGCTGCGCAGCGTCCTGCTCCGAGACGTCAGGCTGGTTATGAGGTGGAATTTGTCGGTAAGTATTTATTTAACTTTTTAAAATTTTGATCAGTATTTAATTTATATAGAAATTGTATTAATTTATTGATATATAATTTATTTCTTAATTAAATTTTGCAGACACTGAGGGGAACAGGTCCTATCGGAGGCTGACAGCCAGAGAGCTGTCTATGATGACGAGCGGACGAGTGGTTGTGCCGCTCAATGAGTTGGGCCAACCGACGAAGAAAGGTGGCCAGTTGTACAATAAGTACGTACGCCTCCTTGGTCAGCAGTGGACGCTGTTCCCCATCTACGTGCAGGACTGGAAGAAGATCACCTCAGACAAGAAGCAGCAAGGCTGGGAAATGATGAAGGTAATATAAAATTGTTATTTATAATTTTTTTTAATTTAAATAATGATTATATATTTTTTTCAAATAATTTAATTGTTTGATTATAATTTTTTATTTATTTAATTTGTTTGTTATTTATAATATTTTTAAAAGTAGTTAAATGAATATATATATTTTTTATTTAAATTATTTAAAAGTAGTTAAATGAAAATAATTTGTTATTGATTCATTAATTTATTATTTATAATAATTTAAATTTAGTTGAGTAAAAATATTTTTTCATTTAAATTACTTAATTGTTTAATTATTATTTGTTTTTGATTAATTTATATTTTATTTATAATATTCTTAAATTAGTTAAAACTAATTATTTGTTTTTGATTATTGAAATTGCTTAATTATTTGTTGTAATTTGTTATTTAGTTAATTTATTATTTTAATCATAGAGTAAATTATTCTGGGGGAGGAGTTGAGGGCTGACACGATCAAGAGGCTTGGGATGACATGGAAGAACAGGAGGGCTGACCTGTGGAGGGAGAAGAAAGGTGACGGGACGAGGCCCCTCCAGGAGATACTGGCAGATGTACCTGGTGGAGTCCCAGACCAAGACTGGTCCAGTTACGTCTATTTTAGGATGACGGCTGACCAGATGGTATGATAATATTGTATTAATTATAATTTCTTTATTTTTTATCCGACTTGACTCATTTAATTTAATTTTTTTTATATTTTGCTTCAGGCTCTTTCTAGGAGAAATGCTGGGAGCGTCAGGCATCAGACGATACGTCATAGGGCTGGATCCAGGAGCTTTGCAATCACTTATGACGAGATTGTGAGTACTTGAAATAAATTTATTAAATATGTATATGTATTAATTTGTAACTAATTATTTCTTTGATTTCATTTACAGAGGGAAAAGATACGGCAGGAGCGGGGATACACGGCCACTTATGGCGAGATGTGGCCGATGGTGTATAGACCCCGAGACGGGCGTGCGTCGGATGAGGTTGAGGAGATAGCGGTAAGTAATAAATTAAATATTAATATAATATCACAGTGTAGATATCATTATATTATAATTAACTTCTTTATATTAATTTTGGTAGGCACGAATGACTTAGGTCAATTCCGAGTTGCGTGAGTCTCAGGGGTCTGCCTTGGATCCCACCGCCTCACTTTTAGCGGGTCGTGGCCAGCCGCAGCACCCTGGTCGAGTTAGCGGGCTTGGACTTGGACCTACACCGACTAGGTTGCCCCGCTCAAGTGGCGCTGGCCCTTCATATACTGCTGGGAGCTCTCATGCGAGTGCGAAGCGGCCGGGTTCCTCATCCTCAGAGGAATTGCGAGAGGAGCTCAGACAAGAGTTCGAGGCCAGGATGGAGGCCAGGATCGTGGAGCGTGATCGTCAGCTGCAGGAGCGTGATCGTCAGCTCCAGACGCAACTTGACCAGCTCTTGGCAGCTGCTACGGCTCTGCGTCATGGTGGTCAGTATAGCTCCAAACATCTCGGTTCCAAGCCTCTTTATTCTGGGTGTACAAAGTATTCGAAGTTGTCATTCTTGGTGAGGCTGTATCACATCAAATGCTTGTGCGGTATGACTGACAAGGCGATGTCTATGTTGCTGGAATTAATGGGAGATGCTTTCCCCCAAGCTGAATTCCCTCCATCTTTTTACGAAGCAAAAAAGATTATTAACAAGCTTGGCTTGAACTATAAGAAGATAGATGCATGCCCAAACGACTGTATGCTATACTGGGGAGATGATGCCAACAAAGAGATTTGTACGAGATGCAAGACGTCACGCTATAAGTCGGTACGGAAGGGCAAGAAGCAAAAGAAGAAACCGGCCAAATTCTCAGGTACAAATTATTACAGCGTGTTACTTGTTCCATCTCTAAAAATATTCGATATTTGAAATTCTTAAAACAATTGATTATGTCATCAATTTTTTTAAATTGAGTCAATATTTAGTATTTAAATATTCGGTATTTTAAATTTTTAATATATTATTTTCTTAGATACTTTCCTTTGAAACCACGGTTGCAAAGAATGTATATATCATCAAAAATGGCTCAACACATGAGGTGGCACGCGACTGAGGAAAATCTAGATGGTAGGTTATGGCACCCACGAGACTCGGAGGCGTGGAAAGCGTTTGATGCGAAATTTCCAGACTTTGCCAATGATCCTAGAAATGTACGTCTTGCATTGGCAACCGATGGTTTTAATCCCTTCGGAAACATGAGCACAAGTTACAGTATCTGGCCGGTGGTGTTAATTCCATACAATCTACCACCTTGGATGTGCATGAAGCAGAGCTCCTTTTTGCTTTCCATGATCATTCCTGGCAAGAAAGCACCAGGAAATGATATTGACGTATACTGCAACCGTTGATACACGAATTGATCGACCTATGGACGAATGGTGTTGAGGCATATGACTCACATGACAAGCAACTATTCAATCTCCGTGCAGCCTTGATGTGGACAATAAGTGAAAGGTTGCACAATAAGTGATTTTCCCGGTTTGGGAACTTTGTCTGGCTGGAATGTGCATACTGGGTTGGCCTGTCCTGAGTGCAATTTTGATTCTGTGCCATGTCGCCTTCCACACAGTCGCAAGTGGTGTTTTATAGGACATCGACGGTTCCTTGATTCCAAGCACAGACTTAGATTGCAACGGATTCGCTTTGATGGGAAACAGGAGAAGAGAGATCCTCCTGTTACTTTGTCTAGTATGGATATTTTGCAGTAGTTAGAAGATGTTCATGTCGAGTTTGGTAAGAGTGTGGATCCCGAACGATTGGGACGACGATCTCGTGGGACATCTGATACGCAACCTATGCAATGGCGGAAGAGAAGCATATTTTTCACTCTTCCTTATTGGGAATCTAATTTGCTACAACACAGTTTGGATGTTATGCACATTGAAAAAAATGTGTGCGATAATGTGCTATATACGTTGCTCAATGAAGCTGGAAAGTCCAAAGACCATCTCGCAGCTAGAAAAGATTTACGGGCCTGGGGAATTCGTGAAGAGGCTTGGCCTGATGAAAACGACAAGTTTCAGCCAGCTAAATTCACCTTGACAAAGCAGAACAAGGATATCTTCCTCTCGACGTTGAAGAACATAAAAGTACCAGATGGATATTCTAGCAACATCTCAAGGTGTATCGATCTGTAGGCTCGAAAGGTTACTGGGTGGAAAAGTCATGACTCTCATGTTCTTATGCAACAGTTACTTCCATTGGCCTTGAAAAACACACTTCCTTCTGATGTATCGGTGGTTTTGGTAGAATTATGTTCATTTTTCAAGAAGTTGTGTGCGAAGGTCTTGGTAGCGGAAGAGCTTGATCAGCTGCAAAATAAAATTATTCTTACACTTTGTCACTTGGAGATGATATTTCCTCCATCATTCTTTACTGTTATGGTTCACTTGACTGTCCACGTTGTTCGAGAAGCAAAGGTTGCTGGCCCAGTTCACTATCGATGGATGTACCCTATAGAGAGGTACTAGATTATCTTTTATTCCTGCCTCTTTAAATTTCACATTGTTCTTTCATTTACTCGTAATTATTAATGCAATTTTAACTTACAGGTACTTGGGAAAATTAAAATCATATGTTAGGAATAAGGCATGGCCTGAGGGGTCAATAGCAGAAGGTTATTCCGGAGATGAGGTCCTAACTTTCTGTTCGAGGTACTTTGATGACATGGAGACATCTTTTACCGCCCGCGTCGCGTAGATGATTCTCCTCCTGGTCCTTCCACGTCAACTTTATTTCCTCTTGTTGGGAAACCAGTTGGAGGATATGAATTCTTCAGACTCACTCCTACAGAGAAACTCCAGGCACACAGACACGTTTTGATAAATTGCAGCCAAGTTGAACCCTTCATGCAGTAAGTATATATATATATCATATAAGCTCACTAGCTTTTACACTTTATATTTGTTTCTTACTGACTCTTCTAACAAATTACACTTTACTATAGTGAGTTTAGAAGTTATCTCAGGCGTCAGCTACGGGGCCGTGCGCGTTCTGCTGACATTGATAAAAGAGTCCACAAAGAGTTTCCCAGTTGGTTTACACGTCGAATACGTAATGACAACAGCCCATACACAAATGAATTCAAAGCTCTTTCTCTCGGTCCGTTAGACCATGCACGAAGGTTTACCGCGTACAATGTCAACGGCTTCAAGTTCTGTACGGTTGGACGTGATCAGGGATTGCTCACACAAAACTCTGGAGTTTGCGGGACATTCGGAACGAGATGTTATGCTAGCAGTAGTGATGGCGATATGCGCTTTGGAGGCGTCACTTACTATGGAAAGCTAATTGACATTATTGAGTTGAGTTACCAGCTTTTCACCGTGACACTGTTCAAGTGCTCCTGGGCAAATACGACAACTTCACGGGGACTCGCTACTGACCATTTGGGCATCACCTCAGTTAATTTCTCTAGACTTATTCATACGGGGGCATCTGAAGATGATGAGCCATATATCCTTGCTTCTGAGGCACACCAAATTTACTATGTCGAGGACGAGAAACATAAAGACTGGAATATGGTCCTTCACCTCAAGCCACGAGATCTTTATGATATAGGTGATGGTGACATTATTTACGACAGTGAACCCTTCCAACCCTCGAATTTTGAAGACTTCTTTCCTCAAGGAGATGATAATTTGCCAATTATCAGGTACACGTCTTTTCTTAAATTATTTAAATAATTAACTACTAATTACTAATTTTTCCAAATACATTATAAATTTAACAAATTTTTTTAAAATGTGTCCTTTCAGGCCGGATGATGATGGAGAATAGCAGCATCCAAAATAAATTATTTAAAAAATTTTCCTTCCATAAATACATATGTATAAATTAAAATTCGTACAGTTTTTTTAAAAATAAAAAATTTTTAATTTGTAGTGGTTACATAACCGCTACAAATTTATTTTACGAAATTGTAATTTGTAGCGGTTATTAACCGCTACAAATACATATCCATAAATTAAAAAATAAAAAAACTAAATTTGTAGCGGTTAATAACCGCTACAAAATATAAGCGCTACAAAATACTAGCGCTTATATATACGCTAGAAAATGACTAACAGCTACAAAATGCAATAAAACGCTACAAAAACACCGCTACAAATGTGTCGCTGATCTCTATAAATACCATATCTTCTCTACATTCATTTACTTCATCTCTTTTCTTTCCTCTCCTATTCTTCTTCATAATTCTCTCTTTTTTTCTTACTATCTCATATGGTGGTTTTTTTCTCTTTACTGTATGGTAAGTGAATTTTATTTTATAATTCATTGTATCTTTTATTTGTTTTTATTTAAAATTTACTAACATATTTATTTCTCCTTTCCTTTCAGATTTTTCTTCTCTACATTTGTCATGCCCTCCTCAACTGATTCAAATACTCATCAACCTAACACTATAGGTTCAATATTACAAAATATATCATCTTCAATTCAACTATCTTATTAAATATTCAATTAAATTATCTTATTAAATTAAATTCACTTCTTTTGACACATTCATAATTTAATTACATATTTTTTATTACAAAATTTAAATATATAAAATGTAACATATAACTAATTATACAAATTAACAAAAATTCTTCAACATAATTTATTTAATGGTTTTTAAAATTATAATATGAAAAACCATAAAATTTTTTTTCTGGCACGGTAAACATTTCTAGCGGTTCCGAACCGCTAGAAATATTTCGTCAAATTTAAATTTTGCGCCAAAATTTCTAGCGGTTCAAACCGCTAGAAAATTTTTTGCCGCCATTCCTAAAATTCAATTGGCGGGAAAATTTAATTTTCCAAAACATTTCTAGCGGTTCTATAACCGCTAGAAATTTTTTTCCGGGAACATTTTCTAGCGGTTTTATAACCGTTAGGAATGTTTCTCCTTCAGATATTTTCTAGCGGTTAGAAACCGCTAGAAAGTTTCTATCGTTTTGACCATGATGTGTAGCGGTTGCAATAACCGCTAGAAATTTTTCTTGCACCTGTTTTCTAGCGGTTTCCTTAACCGCTACAAATGTGATTTGTTGCGGTTAAAACCGCTAGAAATGTATCACTTTAACCGCTACAATTGACATTTTTTTTGTAGTGAAAGTACCTTATTGCAAAAGATTTCACTTATTTAATTACTAAATTGCCCCCATCTTTTTTCTTTAAAGTATGTGTTGGCAATTGAAATGACAGTCGTTAGCAACTTAAGGCATAATGATTAACAAATATTGCAATAGGTACTAACAACCCATGAATTAAATCTTTGTGATAAGTTGAAAAAATATGTTGTTAATATTTCCCATGATAGTTGTTAATCATTACACTTCAAGTTGTTAACGACTGCTCTTTTAGTTGTCGATGTATATTTAAAAAATGAGGACAATCTAGTATTTGAACAAGTGAAACCTCTTACAATGAGGGCTCTTGAAATTCAGATTAATTTGACAATTTAAGAATTTTTTTTGTATTTAATTTTCTTAGATGAGACCTTGACACAATTTTTCTTAATATTAAAACATTGGTAGCTCAATAGTCATTCTTTTTCTTAATTTTGGCCCAAACTATTAAGTGGTGGTGGGATGAAATCGCACTAATAGGTGGGAAGAAATTTTTTTTCAAAAGGGTGCAAGTGGAATTTGATCCGACCACCACTTTGGTAGTTTATGCCAAAACTAAAGATAACTATTTGGCTCCTAGCACTTTAGTGTTAATATAATGCAAAAAAATATATATATATATATATATATATAAAAGTTAACTCCTTAGTTTTGATTATTCATCACTCACAATTTTCACATAAGTATTGATTACATTTTAATAGGTATTAACCACTTTCATTTGGCAAGCAACAAGCCTACTCTTTTAGGTTATTTATAAGTTTTGTATAGTTAGTAACTACATTATAATAGGCACTAAAAAATTTTGTTTAGCAAGCAACAAAGCCACTCTTTCAAGTCATTCACAACTTTTATATAGATATGGACTATATTTTTATAGATATTGATAATTTTGAAATAAAAATTAACAAGTCACAATTTTAATCTAAATACTTGAGCAAATGGGGAAAAAATCATATCTTGAGGAAATGCTCCTAATTTTCAAATGGTAATAACAAACTTTCAATTCATTTAACCAATTTCATAATAAAAATTAACAAAAAGTCATTTATATTATTTTTCAATTTCAAACTACCCATTTAAGTTTTCCTTCTTTTTTTTTTGGCATTACCAACTGTTAGCTTTCAAAATTGCGATTTCATATTTTCAAATCTTTTTTGTTGTTGTTATTTTCCATTTTTTCCTCTATCTTTATAATAAAATTAACATATCAACCATATAGTTGGAAATAAACAACATATTAAGTTACCAATTTCAGAATAAAAATTAACAAAAGGACATTTATGTCATTTTGTTTCAGTTTCAAAATGGCCATTCAAGTTTTTCTTCCTGTTTTTGCATTTTTAACTCTTACCTTTAATGTCAAGCTTCTTTTTATGTTATTTTGATCTTCATTGCATTAATGTTTCTAAGGATTTGACATCGAGAATCAACCAGAGGGGCCATAATAAATTACAAATCGTCAAAGTTCAGACTTTTGCAGTAACCAAAGCAAATAGAGTATTAGATTTAATGCAATGCAATGCACAATAGATGTCGCAGAACGAGGACGCGTAAGAAGCACAAGAAAGTCGAGCATTTTCCACACTATTTATTGTGCAACTTCCTTGTCACACTCAGTTGAAGCTCAGATGGTCAGAAATGGCGAAAGTGGGAAGGATCAAGTTGGGTTCACAAGGCTTGGAGGTATCGGCTCAGGGACTTGGTTGCATGAACATGTCTGGTGCCCATGGCACTCCTAAACCCGAACCGGACATGATCGCTCTCGTCCACCACGCCATCCAGAGCGGCATAACACATCTCGACACCACCGACATCTACGGCCCACACACAAATGAAATTCTTCTCGGAAAGGTGCGCTCGATTCCAAGTTATTTTTTACTTTGTTGCTTCTTCGCGTTTGTTCATTCTGTGGGCTTATGACGAGTTGAGTGTGAATTTCTTCGTCCAGGCTTTGAAGGGAGCTTTGAGGAATAAGGTTGAATTGGCCTCCAAATTCGGAGTCAGTTTTGCCGACGGCAAGGCTGACATACTTGGTGATCCTGCATATGTGAGAGCGGCATGTGAGGCGAGCTTGAAGAGACTGGAGGTCGATTGTATTGATCTCTACTACCAGCATCGTGTTGATACTCATGTGCCTATTGAAGTCACGGTTCGTCTTTGGATATTCTTTTCTCTGAGTAAATTGCAGTTTTTATGTTTGATATAAAATCAGTTTCACCTTGCATTGTCGTTAAAATTTGGATACAAGATAGATAGGCTGTTGAGTAATACACCTTTCATGTGTCCCGCATCCAAGTTTTAACGAAAATAATCATGCGATTCATTGCTACATGTTTGTTTCACTTATAATTTGAATTTTATCTTGTTCCAATGGAGTTACTTTGATTGAACTAGTAGACATTAATGAGAACTTAATCCTGGTAATAGTCATATGATACCATGAAGATGCGTTGACCCCCACCCTGACAATAAATTATCGTAGTAACTTTCACATATTTATGTTGGCTCACTTGTAACAAAATAGAAGCAAAATTGATGAAATGAGATATCTTACACCGGGGGAGGCTAACAGATTTGGACCAAAACGCCGGGATTAATTTGCAATATGGCATATTATACGTATAATAAAAAACCTTAATCCTTGATTTAGTTAGCACTGTGTGAGATTGCAGCAGATTGAGAACTATCATTCTAGGCTCTGGCTTCTTAGTTATACTATATATAATATATATGCAGAATCATGTATAATGCTCATGCCCAGTGATTCATGTTTTCACTATAAAGGTATATCTGTGATTCTTTGCAGCTAAGTACTTTTGTGAATCTGCAATTTATCTTATCTTCCATCACTTTTCAAAAAGATGCATAATTGACATGCGTCCATTTCAACATGTGCATGGTCTAGCTGAAAAAAGCATGCCCTATAAGTTTTGTGTGTTAGCATATATAAAAATCTACTTGTACGATACCGTACTGTAGACTTACTTTCATGTTATTTATTCTAAGATTGGGGAAACTGAAAAAACTTGTTGAGGAGGGGAAAGTTAAATACATTGGCTTGTCTGAGGCCTCAGCTTCAACAATCAGAATAGCACATGCTGTTCATCCTATAGCAGCTGTGCAGTTGGAGTGGTCCTTGTGGGCAAGAGATGTGGAGGAAGACATAATTCCAACTTGCAGGTGAGTTTGGAACTATTAAATTCGCTAATTATAATATCTGTCATTTCTCTCTACTGTGGTTTTTGATTAAAATTTGTGTTTAGTTTTGCAACATCTGATTTTGCATTTGCGAAATTCTCAGAGAACTTGGCATTGGAATTGTAGCGTACAGTCCTCTTGGACGAGGATTCTTTTCATCAGGAGCAAAGTTGGTTGAAAGCTTTCCAGAGAATGACTATCGGAAGGTCTGCGTTTATTCTAATATGCACATCATTACACCATGGTTCCATTTGTGATAATAAACTAGCTTAGCTTCTAGTGTGAAAGTCAATAGTTCTCAGCTTCTCCTAACCTTTTGTGTCCTTCAATTTCAATTGTAGTTTTACCATTCAAGAGTAAATAGCAGTAAAGTGTCATTGTTAAATTAGTTGATTAACGGTCTTGTGGATTTTATAATTATATTCGCATAATAGTATAATACAACAATTGCATTCACAAGCATGAGTTTGTTTATAAACATGCATAACCTGGATAAATTATGAAGATAAGAACACAATCTTGAGTAATGCCAATGCTTATCTCTCTTGACAAATCTTGAGTAATGTCATGATTTCTGGAAAAGAAAAACATTGTTAAATTGCTTAGCTCCCACGTTAATTTCAAGCCTGATTTTTCCTTCTACACTTCCGGTCTTTTGTTCCATTTTTCCCTCTCAATTAGTTTAAGCTTTGAAAATTGAGGTCTGAACCCTGAGAGATTGCATGATTAAACCCTGACAGAAGAGAAATTGACTGGAAATATTACATGGATTGAGAGAAGGTATCATGATGCATCTTTATTTGGATTT
This sequence comes from Neltuma alba, assembly GCF_004799145.2. NCBI lineage: Eukaryota > Viridiplantae > Streptophyta > Magnoliopsida > Fabales > Fabaceae > Neltuma > Neltuma alba. The sequence continues at coordinate 8,580 of NW_021634163.1, read as the reverse complement.
TTTGCTTTCCTGGGTTGATCATGAAAACAAAAACTTGTTTCTATCCATCCAGTTTATGCCTAGGAGGCTTATAGATATAATTTCAATCAATAGGGAACTGGCTGTTGCCTTGCCATATGACAATCCTCTTCTTAAGGTTGAGATACAAAATTTGTTCTCCCTGACACTTTGTTTCAATGTAAATGATGGACACAATTCTATATCTATGGTTGAAACATCCTTGTTGATAGATTGACATTGAGATATAATCTTATTCGTGTATCAATTGTACCCCATTTCAGCGACTGCCGAGATTCTATCCCGAAAACATGGAGCACAATAAGATTATATTTGAGAGGGTTAATGAAATGGCTACAAGGAAGGGATGCACTCCATCCCAGCTAGCACTGGCCTGGGTTCATCATCAGGGCAATGATGTGTGCCCTATACCAGGAACCACCAGAATTGAGAACCTGAACCAAAACATTGGGGCTTTGTCAGTTAAGCTCACTCCAGAAGAAATGGCAGAGCTTGAGTCTTTCGTTTCTACTGATGCGATCAAGGGCGAAAGATCTGTTCTTGGACTAGCTACATATAAGGACGCTGACACTCCCCCTCTTTCTTCCTGGAAAGCTGCTGCATAAAATAGTTTATTCCTTACACTTTGTGTATTCAGTACTTGCTGTTGCTACCTTAAGCAGACTGATCAGCACAAGAGGTATCCTTGCCTCAAAGGAGTTGTTATATTAGTCCTTCTAGCTTGAGGGCAAAGGGAGATGGATGGTATTTCGGCATTTAATAGGGACACTATGTGGATTTTCAATACTGCCCTCAAAACTAAAACTGGCATTTCAGCAGCCATTATGATCAGTTTGAATTGTATAATACTCCTTCGGTCCTAAATATAAGACTTAATTAGGGAGTTGATATTGATCTTATATGTAAGATTTATTTCACATGTTTATCGATTTTTTCCTAAACTAACCTTATTGATATTCTCCCAACAATCAAGTAGGAGAGAGAGAATTAAGGAAGATGTTTAGGGTGTTTTGAAGAGAATTTTTTATGTTAACTAATTTAACTAACACTCTTAATCTATTCAAATTAGTCAATTAGTTCCTACGTTAAGGACCAGAGGAATATCATGGATGGGAATTGGAATCTTTTATACAAGTGTCAAGAAGAGACTTGTCAAATATGTGAGTGGTTAAGGAGGGCTGGCTGTAATGAAATGGGTTAGTCTCTCACAACTAAATAAACTAAAGTTTGAATCTCTGTTCAAAAAAATATACGCCTTTAGTGCTCTGGAGTGCCTAATACCTATGCCTAGCATAGTGTGTGTATTTGTGTGAACGGTTAATACTCTTCTACCAGCTGGACGTATCTTTTATGTTAACAGGGAGACTCGCGATTGAGTACCAGCGTATTATGGCCCACTTGCTGGTCAAAAAAGGTATTATGGCCCACACAGATCAAAACATATTCTTAACGGATTTATTCATTTAATTTTTTTTGTAAAATTTAATCTGATATTTGACATTAATCTTCCACAATTTGATATGATCAGAGCTTTTCTAAGTCTTAACTTACTAAAGATTGGTACTCGTATCAAATAGTACTCAACTGTAGGCTAGTTTGTTTAAACTTTTTTCCCATTAAAAAAACACTTTTTTTGGGGAAAAAATAACGTTTGTTAAACTTTAACATCTCTTTAATCTTTTGAAAATAAATCAATTAAAAAATAATTTCCTAATTATTTTGAGAAGTTACTTTATATAGCTTCTAAAAATAATCAGATGCATGAGGTTGTTCCAATTGTAGAGGTAGATAGGTTCTTCTGTTTTTTAAATGGTTATGATGTGACTCAAAATTTTTTTGCTACGTATAGTTATCCTTCTATTAAATGCAATTCTACTGTTGGGCATTAAATATGAGTAATTGTTTTTAGTAGGAATTCGAACTTAGTTTATTTATTCAAATGGCACCTTGCATGCCTGCATTCCATACTTTGGGTGGCTAAAATAGTGGTGGATAGAGTTAGGAAAATCGGCCTACCTTTGATAGGCATAGACCGAAAAGTTGGCTTTCTCTAAATTAGCTTTTTTTTTTTTTTTGCTAAAGTATAGGTATCCTCTATTGGAGGGAATCCTATTTGAGACACTGTCAAGCACTAAATGTACACCTCTCCCAGTAAGGATTCAAACCTTAATTCGTCATGTTATGAAAGACTAGTTCTTTCTGCTAGACCTAATTCCGGTTGGTTTTCTAAATGAGCTTTTTTGGCAAAGTTCAAACCTTTAAAAGCATGGACTCGGACCGAATCACGGACTATAGGCCTGTTTAACAAAAGTATATTATTTTCTCACTTTTTTCAAGTACATGAAAACAAAACAAAATAAAATCCTGCTTTAAAATATAAATATTATAAAATTTAAGTCGCAAATGCAAAGCATCATTAACATCAACACATAAAGCTAAGAATGTCAATTTCCATCTTGAAAGAACTAGAAATTGATGTTGATCGTTTTTTCATCAGTTTAAGACATCTAATTATTTTAATTATTAGGCTTCTATAATGATAAAATATTAGAAAACTAAAGAATCAAATTAATGTCTAAATAATCAAAACAAAACCAAATCAAACCATAATCGTGAATACGGATAAAAAATAGTTATGATTTAAATATTTTTATTAATGATAATTATGTTTGTTGATTTGAAAGAATAATTAGATGCTTGCTGGTAAAAAAAAAAAAAGAATAATTAGATGCCATAGACAAGGAAAATGTCATAAAAATATGGTGATATGTAGAGATATTATTAAATTAAAAATAAATAGTAAATAACCTTTTTGTTGAATATAGATGCGCAAAGAATTTTTTATTAAATCACTAAATAATAAATTACTAAATAATAAGAAATGACTATTCAAAATATTAGTTAAATTTAGTAAAGTAATAAATATGTAAGTGATATATATTTCCAATTATAACATTATTTATAAAGAGAGTACATTAAAAAAATAATGAGTAAAAATTTAGGAAGAATTAGAACGAAGAGCCTATGGAGAAAAATATTTAGTGCAGAGATTATAAAAATTAAAATTATTTAAAAGATCATATATTAAAATATAATTTTAGAAAGACTAAATTACTTATTATTAATCCTCTTATATTCTCTCATACAATATTTCAATTATTCAACAGTTAATGAGTTCCCTCAATTTCCATTAGCCGCACCCCACTCACACAAAATAGAAAGAAATATTGATTGAGTATATCAAAAAGAAAGAAAGAAGAATATGATTGTGTATTTTACTCTTCTTGTTTTTTTTTAATTCTTGAGTGTGAACAAAATTGGGAGAATTGGAGAGAGAACGAGGAAAGTAGAAGGAGTAATTGGTATTTTAAAATTTATATTTGAACACTTGGTCCTTTTAAATAATTCTAATTTTATGATCCTTCTTATTAAATAATTTCTCTACAGATCCGTTGGTCTAATTCTCCCAAAGATTATTGTGGAAAGATAATAAGTAGTATATATTTAATAAGAATAAAAATAAAAAGAATAATTTAAAATTTTATATAAAAAATTATTTCTTATATTTAAAAACATAAAGAATTTGTTACTTATAAAAAGAACTGAGGGATATTATCTTTCATGTCAGTATCCTTGAATAGCATGATAGCATTCTTTCATTGCGTAATAATGAATGATGAATGAAGCAAGACACGTGTTATGAAATAATTTGTGTTTGAGAAACATTGTTAATTTTATTTTACCTCCAACAAATAAGTATGGTATAAGTAGGTGGGTGAAAAATAGACAGCTGAACGAATAATTATGAGGATTTTTTGTAATACTACCTTCAGTCCTAATTATAAGACTCAGTTGACTAATTTGAGGAGATTAAGGAAAGAAGTTAAGTTAGTTAGTTTATTTGTAATAAATAAGTGTTTGTCTTTCCTAAAATATCCTTACTAATCAACTATATTGGCTAGAACTACAATTATTAGAAGGATTACCTTGAAAAAAAAATATAAATATGATACAAAGTAGATTGGGATCTTATATTTAAGACCCAAATAAAAGTCAAACAGAGTCTATATTAAGAACCGGAAGTAGTATATTAAATATTCATTAAATTTTATAATATCATTCCCTCTGATAAAAGGTGTGTTGTTTCAGCATTTGGAACAGAAAACGTGAGGTGGGAAGTGTAAGGACGTTTGAATCTCCGTTTGGACCTCAAAAAGTGTATGAAAATATATGAAACCTCAAAAAGTGTACGAGAATATGTGAAATTTCAGTTTGGGGTTTTTGTGGCTTTTTTTGGTGTCTGGGTGGAGCTAAAAGCCCAACTAACTTTTGACTAAAACAAGGATGCGTTTCAACACTGAGGAAAGCTGTTTTTAGAGCGATTAGTAAGGTAATTTACTGTTAGACTTGTATTAATACTCATTCAAAATCAAAACACACTTACCCAAATCTGTCCTTCACTTTTTCCTCACTCTTTTCCCTTCACTTATTACAATTAGTTACGTGATTTCATGTATTTTAATTAGAGATCAAATGAATTTTAATTTATACTCACGTTTGTCCATTATATATATATTTAATTATCTATAATGTGTTTTCAAATTTTTCTTGGTAACAAATATTTTTATTTTATAATTTCACAAAAAAAACTATGTTTATTTTATTATAATAATTTTAGGTATTTTTTTAAACTATTATCACATTAAAAATATATAATATTAGACACTACTATTTAATAAAGTTCATACCATTTTCAGTCATTTTGCAACTAAACTCATTTTTCTATTAATCATCTAAACAAGCTTTAGCTTTCCAATTGACTTTTTATAAGCACCAACCAAACATAAATCACATTACACTAACTGACTTTTATTTCTAACTTGAATTTACAAAAGTCAGTTAGAATAAAAAATCAGTTTTGCTACGCCAATCCAAATACATCTTAAAATGCTAGTTTAGGAGAAATATGGAGAATGGGTTTGTTTGAATGATGAGTGATAAGTTAAAAGGACTTTTAAGTCAAAAACTCCCCCACCATGAAAGCTATTAGCCTATTTAACTAAGCGTTTGGAGGCAAATAAGCTGCTCTTGAAGAATTGTGCTATTTGGCTTGGCGATTGAGCAATCTATTTTTGTATAAAAAGCTGTATAAGCTATAAACTAAAATTAACAGCTTATAACTTATAGCTTTTGAAACATGAACAGAGAAAAAAATTAAGAAATTTATTATCTTCTTTGGTTCTTATTATAAGCCTCAAATAACTAATTGTACATAACAAAAAAATGTGTTAAAATTAGTTGAAAGTAATCAAATAAGTTAAAAATATACTTTTGTTAAAATTACTTACTCAATCATTATTAAAATATTTTTTATGATTTCTCTAAATTTTAAAATTTAATTCACTCATTAAATTTCACTTCTTATATAAATTAATTAAATTTATTGTATTATGTAAATTCATTTTTTAATCATGTTTCACTTTATTTTAAAATATTTTTTGATGATTTCTCTAAAGTTTTAAAATTTAATTCACTCATTAAATTTCACTTCTTTATATTAAATTAATTTAAATCCATTGTATTATGTAAAATTATTTTTTTAATAATGTTTATTATTTATTAAAACTCATAACCATTTTGGTAATTTTAAAAACAAGCTTACTTTTACTTAATCATAATCCAAACAAACTTTTATCAATCTCATTTTTACCAAACTAGCTTTTCTGAACTCCAATTCAACTTATCCAATTTAATTTTTCCCAACTTCATTTTTCAAAAATCAAATTGACAATAAGCTACTTTTTCAATCGCTAATCTGAAGGACCTAAATAAAAGTTACTCCTCTACTATGGAGAGAGAAAGAAAAAGACAATGAGGCCGGAAGGGAGGAGAAGGAAAAAAGTACAAGAGAAGGGAAAAGACAAAAGAAATAAAGAGAGAAGGAAAAAGATTAAGGAAGAGATCTCTTAATATAAAATTTAGTTGACTAATTTAAAGAGATTAAAAAATTATAAATTAATTACAACATATGTTATATGATCTCACTAAAATACTTTTATGTGTTATTATATTATATATTAGTTTATAAGTCGCACCAATTACTTTTCAATAACAATTTATATTTTATATTTACATTTATTTTATTTTCATTATTCAATACATCTGATTAAATGGTTTTCAATACTTACAAATTTTTATAATTATATATTAATTTTTTATTTTTTTAAATTATCAAATTATGTACATATGATATGTATCATAAACTCATGTCTTTTTTTGAGCATTTTATATCTAAACTTACTTTTCATTATTTATCCAAATATATTTCAATTGTCAAACTAATTTTTTTTAAATAAAAGCCAACCCAAATATAAATCATATTATATTAGCTGATTTTTACCTTAACTGACTTTTGCAAAAAAAGTTATATTGTAAAAAAAACTTACTTCTCCCATCACTGATCCAAAAAAACCCTTAGACACTCTACACGTCTCATTAGAACTAAACATTGGAGTTAAGTCATAATTTTGTTTGAAAATGAAATAAATTTTTAATTATCCAAATAGATTTCAATTTGTCAAATTAATTTTTTTTATAAAAGCTAATTCAAATATAAATCATATCACATTAACTAATTTTTATTTTAACTGACTTTTGCAAAAGTTAGATTGCAAAAAATTACTTCTCCCATCACTAATCCAAATAAACCCTAAGACACTCTACACCTCTCATCAGAAATAAACATCGGAGTTAAGTCATAATTTTGTTTGAAAATGAAATAAATTTTTAATTTTATCTACATTTAAATAAAATTGTTATATTTATATTACATTCTCTCATAATTAGTACTTTGAATAAAGGTTATATTAAAAAACTTAATTCACATCTTATAATAAAAATCATTCATACCTTTTTAAAGCTTGTTCATAACAAGCATCAATGAGTATTTTATTACTTCCACCTGTTCTTTATTATGAGTTTCAAATAATCAATTTGCATATAATGAGAAATCAGTTAAAATTAGTTAAAACAAATAAATAAGATATAACTTTTGTTTCTAAATATGTCCTTATAATAGATGAGAAAAATGATAAAAAGAATGTATAGAGATGTAATGTGAGATTGTGGCAAAAGAGAGGGAATAAATAATTAAAGACAATATTTAAAAAAATATATTAAATATTGAGATAGATTCAAATTAAAGTTTATAAAATGAATCGAACATCTCTCCAAATATAAGCTATAAGTAGGACAAGGTGTGTATTTTAATATTTATATCCAGAGCTGAATTGCGTGGTTTGAGAAATATTAAGAATATACTTTTCTTACCCTAAATATATTCATATTTATAAGAAGGTAAGTGTGAGAAAAAAAGATAAAAAAAAATGTATAAAAATAACAAAGAGAGAAAATAGAATTAGTTAGAAATAAAATTAGTAAAAATGCATTTAATGTTCAATAATCTCAAATTTAATGTTAACAAACGGACCCAATTAATTCAAAAATTAGAATGTTATAGTAGGACCCAAGGAAGTATTTAATAAAAATAGGGTCAAGACATAAATTTGTTTTTAAAAATTTTTGCTCAGAAATGTTAGCATTCGAAGTTTTTTGGGTACAAATTACCCTAAAAATTTAAAATGGTAGCAATGTATGCTCCTAATATTAAAAATGTTAACAGTCGATATCATTATTTTAACAGTCAACATTAATTTTATAACGGTAGGGGCAATATTATGACAATTTTAAAATTTTTAGTCTAGTAAATTGTACCCAAACAAACTTCTAAGTGCCCAACTCTGTAAGTAAAAATTTAAGGACAAAATTGTACTTTAATCTATAAAAATAACTAAATTTTTTACTTATACATGAATACTTGCTATCTCTGGTCATCTTTCCTTCCTAGCATTAATCTACAAGTAGGTATTGACACATAATATGTGTGACTGTAAAGCCACTTCATCTTCTTAGTAAGGGTGTGCACATATTTTTTTTTCAATAGCTTAAAAGCTATCTCCAGCTTGAGTTACTTGCGTGAGTTGGTGATTCGTGATAGTAGCATCTTCTCATGTTCCTTATTTTATAAATATCGTCAAATAGTGTATATTCTCACTCTTTTAAGGCTTTGCGCAAGTCTAATTTGATGGTATTATGGCAATTTCGAGAAATGACTCAACTTTTTTTTCTCTCACTAAACATAGGTATCCTCCTATCAGTAAATAATTCTTTTTGAGACATGATTTAACCTTTAACTAGTCTTCAAAATGTTAATAATCTTGGGGGTTTATTGGTTTTTTTTTTTTGGACCTTGTTGTGGGTTTATTGGTTGAAGCTTCACACTTATTTGTTTCAAATATTGTTGGGTTACAGTGTAAGTTAGTACGTTATAATATGTTTCCGTTTTTAAACTTTGGGCTCCCAACTTGATCCTGACAGAAAATTCGTTGGTGATTTTATAGTTTTAATTTATCGTTTTGTTAATAAATTGATTTTTATTAAAAAAAATATTTGTTGCTTTTTCCGTACTAATAAATGAAATACAATAAATGATCAATCCTTGAA